>NC_034014.1:5212737-5359033 GCF_000346465.2 Prunus persica
AAACCCCAAACCAGGAATGTCTCAAAGATTGAAGTCTTACAATTCTCACATATGGATTATGTTGCCTCCTTTAAATCGGAATCGGTTGGGACTGGAAATAGTTTGTCAGTTTACGAACGAACATCACGCTTTCCAAGTTTAGTTTTTGCATCAGCCAATCGTTGGTAGCCTTAATTAAAGACAAAATGAATAAGCTTTATGGTTGGATGAGAGCGCATAGCGAATGAGGAGACTCGCTCGCTCTGCAACTTCAACACACTAGTTTTGCTTCGTTCCTGAAAAACATCCATTCTTGATTTTCTCTCGTTTTCGATTTTTTTTTTCACCATTTTAGGAAACGCAGTCGCGAGTGTAGAATGATAATCTCTACTTGCGAGCGGTTGCGTTATATTTCAGTGGCTACTTGATCGTAGGGTCAGATGTTTCTAATAATAGCGAGTGTCGAGGTTTAGAGAAATGTAGAGGCGTTGGGGGTTCGGGTTAGATACACTTTGTGTGGGCTGACCTTGTAGGCCAGGGAGGACACGTGGAAACTAGAGAATGGATGTGCCAATTGGCAGGCGTACGGGACTAACAGCAGTGAAGAAAATGGCTTGGCTGGAAAATTGGATAATAAGAGCAATTCCACCCATTTGCCCTTAGAGCAAGTCCAGCGGTAGAGGCTGGTCCAGGCAAAAGGCAAAAAGGAGCCCGAGTCCAGCTCCAGCGCAAGCAATCCAGCCCGGGCAAGCTGCGGGTCCCACGAGCCCGGGCAGGCCCAAGGGCGAAATCAGACTGGGCTCGAGCCCGAGTTGAGCTGACGTCATCGATGATGTTAGCTCCAACGGCTACTGCCACGTGTCGTCACCGGGTGGCTCCGATTGGATTTTTTTTCAGAAATCCTACGGTTCTCATTTTTTTGGCCAAAAAATTTTTAAAAAATCCAAAAAAATTCGAAAAAATTCCGAAATTTTTTTTTAAAAAATACCAAAAATGTATGTATTTTTTCCCTATAAATACCTAACCATTTTATCTACTTTCAACACCAAATCTTCATACAATTTCTTCTCCATACAATATTTTCTACTCTCCACTCACATAATTCATTTTCCACACCAAATCTTTTTATCTGGAATAAGACACGTGGCAACCGAGATTCACATCCGAAAATCTTATCCGAAAATTTAATTAAAAAGATTATCAAAATTAATGATTTAAAGTATAAAAAAATAGGAAATAAAGTACAATGAATAGTAATTGCCCTAGACTTGCCCTAGACTTTGCCCTTGTGGGTGGAACCACAAATGGCAAGGCTGACACTATTCACGTGAATAGTGTCAGCCCTTGCTTGCCCTAGCTTGCCCTTGCCTTAGACTTTGCCCTAAGGGGTGGAGTTGCTCTTAGCCATGGCAAGGGTGGAGCTAGGGCAGTCACTATTCACATGAATAGTGACTGCCCTTGCAAATAGTATTTTGTGTTTCCACCCATTGTCATGGCTAAGGGCAATTACTATTCATTTTTTTGTTTTTTTCACAAATTTTTTAATAAAAATGATTAATTTAGATAATATTTTCGGATAATATTTTTGGGTTCGTACATATCAATATTTATTATAAAATTCATATCTCAATCGGATAAAATTTTGGTATTTATAGAAAAAAAAAAAAAAAAAAAGAGTATTTTTTTGGTATTTTTTTTAAAAAAAATTCAAATTTTTTCATTTTTTTATTGCACAAAAATTGGCTGCCGTTAGATTAGAGAAAAAAATATGATCGGAGAGCCCAGAGTGCGACACGCGGACTTTTAGTGGTATTGTAGCGCCAGACACTGTAGCAGAGCGACACTGTAGCGTCACTGTAGCACACTGTAGCGATGACGTCAGCACCAAAACGAGGGCTGGAGCTCGGGCCAACCTTGCCCTCGGGCCAGCCCAGGTTGCTGGGTCCCACCTTGCACTCGGGCCTAGGCTGCTCGCTGGAACACCTTTTTTTTTTTTTTCTCCCCTAGCCTCGGGCTGGGTTGTCCGCTGGAGTTGGTCTAAAACCACATTAATATGATTGAGAACAGTTTGTTATGTAAATTTCTTATTATGGAACTCATTCCATGTGTAAAAAGATCATGAAATTTAAAACTGATGTCTTTTGCAAAGACTTTTTGTTTACCAAAACAAGAACTTTGATTTGATTTATTTAAGAGTGCTACTATTTTCTTGCACTTGTCTTATTTTCTCACCCACCTTTATCTTCAAGATTTAAAAACAAATTTATTCATTTGTAAAATAACTTTTAAGGACTTAGATAAATAAATAAATATAACACATATTCTCCTTCATCTCTGTCAACCCCAACCCCTCCCTTCTCTCCCTCATCCCGATCAAACCCAAATCAAAGTTCCAATAAAGCTTCAAAATTTTCAAATGGGTCCAATACAATTCCATCAGATTTCTCCTCAGTTTCTAAACCCAAGGACACAAGTTTTCTGTTTCATTTGCTCAGTTTGCTCTTTGTCTTCTTTCCAATTCTAACATTTCTCTCCGTTATTGTTTTCGTTCAATGAAGAGACGATGAACATTGAGAGCAATTTTTTTTATTTTTTATTATTTTAAATAATACTTTATAGATGATCCCAAGCATTTTGATTGACAGAAGTTGAAGGTTTGAAGCATGTTTGGAATGAAAGTAAGGAGAATTTACTTAAAAATAAAATTGTATTTTTTGATGAGATGAGTGGGGAAATAAGACTATAGATGGAAATAGTAGCACTCTTATTTAATTTTTTGATGTAACCTATGTTGAAAACGAAAATTTGTATTCTCAAAATGTTGCTTCAGATGAATAACATTTTGATGGATCAGTTGAAATCTCCAAGGAACAATACAGCTACCTTTGCTACTATCAAATAAAATATTGGAATTTCCTTCCTCCATGAGTCATGTAAAGCCCTTGTTCCACGAAAACATAACTGATTTCAATCCGACGACCTCCTATATAGAAGAGTCTATCATTTTCTGATCAGATTATGAAATTTCAAAATAGTTTCACCATTAGAATTAATAAAGACATCAAAATTAAATTTAACCATTTAAATTAGCTGATGTGGCCGTGTTTCATTTGTTTTCGTTTTGAGCTAATCTGAACAGTAAACAAAAATTTGTCACATCAATTGATGTCCTAATATTAATGTCTCTATTATTAGAGCATAAGTTAACATCTAAGTATCTACAGTTAGCTAATAACAAAAGCTGGTTGGGCTATAGGCTATTATATAGCTGTTGCATTACAGCTAATACATAAAGGTGGGTACATTTAGTAATGCTTTCCTTTTATTTTGATGTCTGTCTTAGTCGACCCAAAAAAAAAAATGTCTGTCTTGGCTCTGATTTCTAGTTGTGGCGGCACGCTAAGCAATATGGAGGGCAAGCGTTCCTCTCCTATAATCAAGTTCAAAGATATGTTTTGCAATTCAGAAGGGGAATTGTCCCTTTGATCAAAACGCCTTGATGTGGTTGAACAAGCTCTATTTGGAACCAAGAAAACAGCAATGGTGACTATTTAGGAAGAGCCAGATCGAAACTCACGCATGACAAAACTTTCTGAATTAATTACTGTTAGGACATGTTTACATACCTGGAAAGGGAATGAGAGAAATGGAAGTCATTCCCATTCCTAATCATTTCTTTGTTTACTTGCATGTTAGGAATGAAAATTGATATGGAGTTCATAAGTTTTTTTTGCTTGATATAGGGGCAATTGCATTCCGAATGAGGGAGGTAGAAATTGGGCATGGATGAATCAGAATGGACAGTTTTGTATCCAAATTGCCCTCATATATTTTGTGAAACACCAAAAAAGGGGAAAAAAAGAAGAAGAAGTTCCTGCCATTTTATTTGAACATAAATATATTTAGATTAATTTTATATATTTAGATATCCTAGGAAGTAATAATTAAACTTATAAAACATGATTATTTTTACAAATATTAAATTGGATTTATTATTACTATATAAAAAGTTAGGTTTTTTTTGGTAAAAAAAAATGTTTATTATTAGACTAACAACTTTTGTTATTTGTTCTATGTAATATATTTTTTGTTGTTTAAACCAAAAACTTTTATTATTTGAAAAATTGTGTAAGTAGTTGAACAATTTGAATTTGTTTTGCAAGGGCATATTGGTAATCAAATTAGTTTTGATTTTGATTCTTAACAATAGTAAACGGTTTGAATGAGAATCAGTTTTGTTTTCATTTTGATTCATAACAGTTAGTAAACAACTTAATTGAAATGCTTGACTCATATTCATGCTTAACCCGATTCATAAATACTATGATTCATGTTTATCCCGATTCATGATTAGTAAACATGCCCTTAAATGATATAACATGTCTCAATTAATTGGTTGTGTTTGGACCTTGTTGAATGGGTGTGAGCCTTATACTCTCGCCCAATTAGGCATTTTTCTAGCCATAAAATTAACTCAATAGTAAATTGTAAAGATCGACTTGTGGTTGCAAGGGGCTTGCAGCTCAAGTATTTAAGAGTATTTACCCTTGCACTTAAGGTCATGTGTTCGAATTCCTGTTCTCTAATATCGCATATATTAAAAATTCAAAAAAAAATTATCGAGTTGGAGTCACTAACATTAGCATGAAAGTGTATCAATGCATGCAATATAAATATGACTCATACATTGTTGTATGTGTGACGTGCCATGACTGAGCTCTGTGATCTTTTGAAAGGGTCACAACATTTCCCATAATTGATATATTTTATTTTATTTTGAGTCTTCAATGACTAATTGGGCTGTTTGGATTATTTAAACCTTTTTAGATACATTCATAACAAGAAAAAGACTTAACTCTTCATAAACAGAAATCTTGAATAAATAAATAAATAAAAAGACTCTTGTTGATAAACAAAATTTTATAATTACTTACCCATATAGCCATATATGGCAAAATACTCCATTGCTAGTGTTGATGATTGTAACTGTTCATAAATGAGAAAAGCGTCACGAGAAATAAATTAGTTTAACAAGTAACAAATAACCCGCATGCATAAATTACATCAAACATTTAAATTTGTCCATTCATATCATCAGAGGCGGATCCATTAAGACACAAGGAGGTGCACCTCCTTTCGCCGAAAAAACTATTGTAGATGCTTCAAACTGTCCCTTTGCTTAACTGGTGTACAGATTACCTTATTTCCATTTTCAACATTTAAGTAAATGTCTTTGTCCTTTTACTTTAATTTATTTTTATATTACTCTATTTACTTAAGTTTACAATGTAAATAAGGAAGTACCTCCCATTTGGATTCAAATAAAAATACTAGAAAATCAAATTCCTATCAAATCAAAATATGAAAAATCGGTTTTAGTACAAAATACGATTTAGGCTAAAAATGATGGTTCATTAAGTCAATATATACTTCATACTAAAATCCCATAAAATCAAGTTTTCTTATTTAATGTGTAAGGAATAAAAGCCGCCAAAAATTATCTTGAGAAAATGATTATTCTGAAAAACTATTTTTCATACTTAATCAATTTTGCACCTCCGCTAAAAAATTTCTGAGTCCGCCACTGCATATCATGATTATCTGTTATGGGTTTGAATAATCAAAAACAATTCATTCACATTCAGTTCAAAACATCAGAGAGTCCTACGAGTATAGCTCAAGAAATTAAGCTTTTTGGTGGTCCAAGAGTTTAAACACATATTTGCAAAAGAATAGGAAAGCGCAAAATTATGTTGACACATCAATATCAGGTAAGAGTTTTGTCTTGTAACATTGTCTTCGTCGATTTTACGGGTCACGATTAGATGTCTCAACGGCTTTCAAAGTCTCATATTATTGAAATACAATATAGAGTGGATTCCGCTAAACACTCTTAAATATATTTATATGAGGGAACCTTCAGTCGAAGGGACCGGGGTATTTATGATTGTTTGTTCTTGGGCTATAAGTAGAATAGGGTTTGGCATACTTTCCCTAACAAAGACATACCACACTTTACATACTCGAGTTCCCAACCCACAACTTTGATCACTCCACCTCAAGTGTCCTTTTTGTCCTCCAAACTTCAGAAACCTTCACTCTCATCACCACAACCACATTGTCTTCCATCTCCATACACATCTCTGCAAACTCAGCATGTCCGGGGTGTGGATATTTGACAAAAACGGCGTCGCTCGGCTGATCACGAACCCAACGAGGGAGTCTTTCGAGCAAAAAGAGCCGCCCTATCCCGGCACAGCCACTGCACCGGGGGCTCGACCACGGGTCTTGGTCTACCTCCCAGCCAACCAGGTCATTCGCTCCTACTCAGAACTCGAGCAGCGACTCACTGAACTCGGCTGGACTCGCTACCCCAACTCGCTCCGGCCCGACCTCTTGCAGTTCCACCGGTCTGAGAGCTCAGCCGACCTCATCTCGCTCCCCACAAACTTTGCCAACTTCAAATCCCTCCATATGTATGACATTGTTGTCAAGAATCGTTCCTTCTTTGAAGTTCGTGACCCTGCTGCCCTATAAAGCTTATATATATATATATTGTTTCATCCTCGACATATTATTATTAATTATATTTCATTAATAATGTAAAATACCAAGTTTGTGGTAACTAAGCCTTGTCATTTAAATGTGACAATCATTTTCTTTTCTTTTTTATTTATAGTTTTATTGGGGTTGTCTTGATCGAAATTGGGTAGTAAAAATCCTAAGTTTATGTGGTTGATATATGGACTTATTACCAATTGATGATGATCCGTTTGTTGAGACTTGAGAGTATGTATCATCCAACATCATGGAAGTGTACTACTCATTATCAATTGGTTTTGAATCGCTCTAATTTATCTGTATTGATTATTTTTTTCAATCAAGTGATAGGGCATATTATCGATAAACACATAATTTCTCACATATTATATGGTTAATTAACACGGTCTAAAAATATGTTCTATTAATTAGACATTAGTCTATATATTTTTTATTTAATTACTATTTGAGTTTTACTTGTCTAATTTTTATTTTTATTTTATTCATTTGGTTCATGTGCCTTTGTTTTGCAGTAGCTATAGGATAGGCTTGTAGGTCGGTATACATTATGATCCATTTTGATGGATTTGTTTGAACTGCATGCATGTATATGACTGGGTGTGAGCAAGTACACTCAAATCAGATAGGTGATGGCCTGAGACTGAGAGGTTGAGAGGAGAAGCTATAGCCCTCTGATCTCAATAAGCATGGCATTTGTAAGGCTGAGAGAGCAACAGGTAAGCCCTCGCATTCATCACTGACCAAAAAAGAGTTCCCACTGGGATTAACAATTTCATTATGAAATTTAGAGTCATCAAGAACTTGCAGCTAGCTAGCCATTTCTTCTTTGATTGTTAGTTTCAGTTTCAGACGCGGAAGTCTCAGAGCTGTAGAATTAATGCAAAAGCTAGTGATCAATTTTAAAGAAAAAAGGCAAAAGCTGCATGGTGGTGGACTTTGTAGTTGTTGTGTTCAAAATTTGGAACAGAACCCGTGTTAATATTGTACTCTGTACCAGCTATAAATCAGTCATTATTGCAAGCTCTAAAGTCTTAATCTATAGCTAGGGCTTCATAAATCCCCAGCCCCAGGAGTCTCGTTCCTTGGAGAAAGACTTTCATGTAATGGGAATGATATTTTTTGTTATTCTTACCAATAACGCAATGACGAAATAATATTTTCACGTGTCATTGTGTTATTTGTTAAGAATAGGAAAATAGTGATATTCATGTAATAGAAATGGTACCTTTTGTTATTCTTACAAATAATATAATGACACATGAAATAATATTTTTACATGTCATTATATTATTTATTAAAAATAATAAAATAGTGTTATTTTCGTTGTAAATAAGTTTTTCTGCTGTCTGTGTCTTCAATTTTCAAAGCCTCTCTCTCTCTCTCACTCTGATCAAAGAAAATCATGGTTTTGCGAAGGTGTGTAGAGGTGCCTATATACGAATCTTGGGTGGCCCCAATGGTATATACATCGATCTGGAAGCTGGAAAAAAGTACTTGGTTTTTTTTCGCTTTGGGGGCAGAGAGTACGATTGGAGGGCAGCGTGGAAACTGAAAGATATTGAAGCAAGAGAGAGAGAGAGAGGAAGTGGATCAGAAAAAAAGATCAGATCTCGTGATTAGACACATCGAGCAGCTCATGATTCATGAAGCTGTCACCAGGTCTGCAATAGCTTACAGATGGTAATGAATCACGTCATAGCCTACACTATAGCTACCTCTTAATGCTCATCACTTAATTGCATGAAACCCTTAATTTGGTTTATTAATTATAGTTACTATTAATTTACTTATGTTTTATATATAATAAGGGTTTTACTTGTTCATATTATATTCATATAATACGTGTTACAATCACACGTAATTTTTTTCTGAGTGGAAAACATCTATGGAGCTATAATATTAGAGATTTGGGATCATTGATCAATCTTTACTGACATGGAGCAAACTGACTTTTAGATATAGTAACTATAATGTTATAGGATCAAGCTTTCTTTATACTAGCTATAGTTCTAATAGAGGTGAGCCTGTCGGCTATACATAGTGATAGTGATGATGGAAAGGTGAAGTTAATTAGAAACAAAGAATCCAATTAAGCTAAGACCTTTTTTCTTTCTTCTCTCTGGGGTCTGCAGAGAGCAAGGGTAGACTTATGAAGGGCTCAACCGGCCATAGCCTTGTGCTAGTTTTGTACTTTAGTCTTTATTGTACACTAATATTCATTATAATTAAATATTAACCAACTTATCTTTTAGAATTCAGCCTATCCTAACCAGCCAAATCAAATTTTATTTTCTTCTACCTAGAGAAATCCTACCATATTTTATATAAAAATATATATAATCCTATCATATAATATTAATTAGCCCAAAAATTCATGGTTATAAAAGATCTCTCGGAAAAAGAAAAAATAATTTAGCCAATTCCTAGAAAAATTCTTGGGTCGCCATTGGTAGAGAGAAAAAAACCCTAGAGATTATATAGCAGCAGCCGCCCCCTTTTGGAATCGATGGCTTCTCACCCCCTTTCCTTCTCCTCTCCTCTCTCTGCCTCCCCCCTTCCCCTTCTCTTTCCTAGTTCTTCACCTCTTATCTCTCTCAATTGTCGTCTCTCTAACTTCCTCTCCCTCCAATCTTCCCTCCCTCATTTTTTTGGGAGACTTTTGGAGTCCAAATCCATTTGGATCTTGGGTCCTCTTGCCCAAACCTGTTTGGATCTTGGAATTTGTTTGTTTGTTTTATGTGTTTTTTGTAGGTTCTTGGTGGCTTTATATTGCAGATGAATCTTTTACTTGATTGTGTTGCTAGTTTTGCTATCACTGGGATGAAAGGGTTGTGGTAGTTGCCAACCCAACTTCTTTTGTTTTGTTGTTTTGTTGAAGCAGTCGCTACAAATTACCATAGTTGGGACCCGACTCAAATTCCACTTTGGTGTCTAAGCCGAACCATGTGCGTGTGGTTTTGCTATCTCTGGGATGAAAGGGTTGTGGTAGTTGCCGACCCAACTTCTTTTGTTTTGTTGTTTTGTTGAAGCAGTCACTACAAATTACCATAGTTGACAGGACTTGATCCCAATTCCACTTTGGAATCTAAGCCAAACTATGTGTGTGCCAGACATGCACAAGGTTCGGCTCAAATTCCAAAGTGGAATTTGGATCAGGTCTTGTCAATAGTCGCCATTATGTAGTTGTTGCTTGATCCACACACATAAGGTTTTGCTCCAGTTCTGAATTTGGAGCTACAAAATTGAAAGCTGACTATTTGTGTTGGATAAGGTTTAGTCGGTATGACTCTACGAATCTTTTCAGTTTGTCAAAGAGGATATGGAGTTGTGTTCTTGTTTCTTTGTTTGGTGTAGTCTAATAATTCTCAAAAACTATTTAGGAGTTTGTTGAAGTTTGTATTTTACTTTTTAATACGAATTCGGAGTTTTTGCTGTTATGTAGTGGATATGTATTGTAAATCTGAGTACAAGTGCTTTTGTTTACCGAATTGGAGTTATAAGCCTTTTTATGTTTAAGTGTAAGTCTCTGCGGATCAAACCAACTTGTTTCTGTGTTTTGTCTTTTGAGATGTTGTACTCATATTTGGCACTATGGTTGCTTTGTACTTTATTATGTTTTTTCAATAAAATACTATTGCTTTTTCTCGAAAAAAGAAAAGCCAATTAAGCTAAGCTTTAATATTTGTCTTTGAATGATGATTAATCAATTGTGAGAAGATTACAATTTAAGAATTTGCAGTACTAAGCAAAACTGCTATTACTCTAGCGAGTGGTAGATTGCAATCTCTGTGGGTGTGTGTGTGTTTTTGTTAATATCAAGTATTGAAGTCATGATAGTTCAAGCGAGATGTAACAAGTTTCATTTTTAGGTTTTAAGAGTAATTTTGAAATCTTGTGTTTGATTCTTTTATCACAAAATTACTTATTCTGAAGCGCGTGAGTGTCTCTAGGTACTTTTGGGTTAGTTTTGTAAGCCCAATTTTATGAACAAACTACAGATTTGGATGAGAAAAAGTACCTCTAGGCATGAACGAATCAAACTGTGGATTTGGATGTGTTGTAAACAATGTGACATCTCTCACTCAGACCGATAAAATAAAAATTATAAACACGTTCAAATGATGAAAGCAAACAATTGTTTTACCATGTCAATGAAAGATAAGTTATAACTCAGCTAGTGACATAGCCCCTCTCGAAGGTACCCTTCTTGTTCCTGAGACTCTCGTTTATACCTGAGCTGTTCCACTATTGTATATTAAATTGGATACGAAATGTAATAAAATAAATAAGAAGAATTTATTGTGGTCATCACTGGAAATTCTCTATGACTTTGAGAAGCCGGAATTTATCCTCTCTGCAACTTAGAAAGAATTAAAAGATGGTTGGTTTGACAACTACTCCACCCACTCCAATTCCAAGTGACCAAGTCTCTAAAGGCGACACCATGTGCACACGTAAATAATCAATTTGTATGCAAGTTTTGAATAATTTACAATACTTAACATTTGTTTAATGATTGTATAATGTTATATCCATATCTGAATTGAACTGGATGAACAGTACCGTTTCAGATTAGATAATGTTATAAATCTATGCAAAACTTGTATATATATCAAGCCACTTTGGCTCTATCAATATATCAGAGAACTATTTTTCTCAATACACTTATCAATTTGACAATGACCAAAAATATATTTTAGCCAATAAACCAAGGGGGTACAAAGCATAAACATAAAAGATGTAACAAAATGGAAGTGTGAAGATTCCTTTCTCAACACCGGACAAGGGAGAGGATGGTTACATTTTCTCCCCTATTTTTTTATGTGTCATGCAACTATTTTTTATGTCTGGACTTATCAAACATGCGAAACCAATTGATTTCTCATCCCCAAACCTCATTTTCTATGAGCCAAACGCAGCCCATGAGTAAAGCGATCTCAATATTATTACTCGTGCATACATAAAAGATATTACTACTATAAATTCGCGGGATTAACATTCACAAATCATGACCCAGGCCGCATTAGAAAGAAAAAAAAAAATCATGATTCATACACACAAAATAAATAAATAAATAAAAATTCAAGCCCATGTGTATCTAGACAGCTCGTGTAGAAGAAGTTAGAACAAACTTTGCATATAACTTGGAAAATACTCCATCAGAAACTCAACTTATATAAGAAGAAATATCAATTTTCAACATGGATTGAGAGAGAGTGGGCTTAGCACGTCATCTAGAACAAGCAGCTTGCACAGTTCGAATATTTGGTAGATATCATGGCTCCCATAAATAGCGTATAGAATATTTCATTTCTCTTTTAGCTCTTTAAACAATGGATGTAAATAGGATTGATTGACTAATGGTGAATGGGTTTATTGTAGTAGCATTTTAGGAAGTTTATTCTCAAGAAGTTCAATTGCGAATTAAATGCGGGCATTTTTTTTCTTCGGGTTAATCGATGTGGGCTGTTGCTTGTAATGTTGGGAAGGAAGACTGAAGACTACATTATCATTGCGGTACATTATACATGTTTCTTTTTACCCATGTATTTGGCGCAACTCCCCTGTTTTGTTGTTTTCCTTTACACAAGTCTTATAATTGTAATTGTTGCTTACAAAGCTTGTATTGTCCCCCTCTAATGATTTACAGTTAACTTTGTTGCTTGTGAATTTTCCCCCTACACGACTCTGTTGCGCATCATTATTATTGCCTAAACACATTTTTTACTTTTGCTACTCGTAAACTTTAAGCAAGATGAAACTGATCATGGAATTTCTAGTAGAATATTGTGATATAAGCAATCTTGATCTAGTAATTTGGTGATTTTTTAAAAGGTATAATCGATAATGGTACACGATACAAACAGACAAGTTTAAATTGAGGAATATTATAGTTGTATTTATTTATGTACCTTCTCTTTTCTCGTTCTTATCGTGCACTGTTATTTAAGAATAAAAAAAGTAACTAAATTAGAAATCATTTAGTTATCAAATAAATAAACCAACCAGTTGGTTGATTATACATTGAATTATCATATTATTAATCAAATGACTAAACGACTTTCAATTCGGTTGATTTTTAATATGAATGATTCTTGAAAGATGACCTCCAAAATAAACGGTTTTAATCCTAACATTGCATAATAGAAATAAAAAAATAGAAATTATAAAATAAAATGTAATTAGCATTCCTCATACAACATACGACATACTATATGTTATGTGATTATTACTTTAAATATTATGTTAGCGTCAATCAGTTCCCGCTTCAGCACCTGATACACGAACACAAAAATCTAAAATTGTGATAGTGTCGTTCATACGCATCCATCCACGGTATGAAAATAAAATAAAGATGAATTTATGCATATTATTGTAAACGGAAATAATATGGTTTGGTCATTGGCTGGCATACATTTCTAGAAGGAATGGACAGCTTGACAAGTTTGAGGACAATGACGTGGTTAGACTAAGAGGTGACCAATCAACTTGACCCAATCAAAAAGACAAAAAGAGCAGACACGTAAAATTCCTCTTTTGCCCCTCAACGGCCACGCGGGCCCTCCAATATCGTACTAAACAACAAAATCTGCAGTCGCTCGTGATCCACTCTGACTCGTCCCACAAAAGCAAAAATGGGCCCTCGATTGGGCTTTCAATTCCAAAACACAAAAAACAACAAAAACAAAACAAAACACAAAACACAAAACAGAAAAAAAGAAAAAAAGAAAAGAAAAAAAGAGAGATAAAATGATTGCACACTTACACATGGAGCCTATATTATTCTCGAAAACATACCACCATTTTAATCTTCTTTTTTATTTTTATTTAACAATCCTCGTTTTTGAAATTTGAACTTGAAACTGCATCAAAACAAAATAAAAATTAAATTCCTCTCAAATATAATTTCGATTTTAATTTGAAGTGTGTTGATCATTCAGCAAGAAAGCTTCCGATTTTTTCTTGTCTCTTGATACCAGGATTACAACTATTACTATGTAACACCATGAATTTGAGTTTGTATGATTCTTTATCTTGGGCATTGTGTGTTTATTTTTTGTGTTATTGTACTCCTTTTTCGTAATAATAAAAGATAATTTGTATAAATATTTTTATGCAAGCGATATTAGAGATACAGATTCAAATTGAAGATGTCGGGTGTTAAAATAACTATTATTAATCAATTGAACTACAAGCCTCTTGCGTATAATTATTATGTTTAGTGTTATTTACATTAACACGCCCTAAGATTTTGGGGCTTTTCACAAAACCTCTTAAGGTTTCAAAAACTATACGAACACCCCTTGAAGTTTTAAATTGTTTTCACAAAACACTTTCCGTTGATTTTTCATCTAAAGATTAGTAATTATATAAACAAAAAAATTCTCCAAATGACAAAGTTAGCCTTTGAAAGTAGATTGCACATTCATTCATTAAGGTTAATTTTGTTATTTACATACCTTTTTTTTTGTAATGAAATCATCAATTTTTGGACTAGCAATCAACAAAAATGAATTTTGTGAAAATAATCTAAAATCTTAGAATGCATTCGTGTAATTTTTAAAACCTCAAAGAGTTTCGTAAAAACACCGAAAATCTCAGGAGGTGTTAGTGTATTTATGCACTAAGTAACTATACAATTCATATAATTAAAAAAGATAACTATGCTATACAATTGAGTGACAATAAATAAAGTTTGATGATGGCTCGACAACTTAAAACTCAGTGGTGTCAACTATTTTGCTTCAATATTTCCCTTATTTGAAAATGAAACACGAAGTTTACCAAAAAAACAAGAAAAACTACCGACTTTTTTGTTTGCTTCTGCCTTTTTCACAACAAAATCGCCGCCTAATTTTGCTTAATACAAAGACAAACTATTTCCTACTTTCTTTTTCTGGTCCGAAGAAAAATAACATATATAAAAAAATATTTCCAACTTCGTCGTTGTGAATTTGTGACTTGTGATCCAATTCCAAGCCCCTCTCCCTTGACTCTCTCTCTCTGTCTCTGTCTGCGACTTGGGAAGTTCGTTCAGACTTTTTGGGGCAGATGAAGTGCTTCCATTTCACTAATGGGGAGAGGCGGGACGACGAGGAACCCGGCATCGTTTGTCGGGCGGCGTCGAAGGTGTCGTGGGCGCGTTCACTCAGCGTGGCCTCCAGCAGCTACGACACCACTCGGCGGTCTGAGTTCGACTTGGACTCGAGGGACCTGTCCGACTCGGTCGCCTTCCAGGAGTTGCTGAGCCTGCGGCGAGCCAATGATCTGAGGGTGTTCAAGTTCTCGGAGCTCAAGTCGGCGAGCAGAGGGTTCAGTAGGGCCCTGCTGATTGGGGAAGGAGGGTTTGGGTGCGTTTACAGAGGGATCGTTAAGGGCTCTGACGACGATGCCACTAAAATGGACGTTGCTATCAAACAGTTGAATCGTAATGGCTTCCAGGCATGCCCCTTTATCCTTTTTTTTTTTCTTTTCTTTATATTGAAATTTGAACTTTTGGCTTTGTTATTGTCAAAATTTTTTTTATGGATTTGTGAAAGTTTTCGATTTTTATTCACTCGAACAATCGAAGTGTTGCTTTGGATTATTATTTTACAGAGTTTTATGAAGCAATTTTAGAACTTTTTTTGAATTGCTGAAGCCTTTCATTTCAACTGTTTGGGAATCAATCTTGTTCAGTGTTCACTTTCTGCTTTTTCTGGGACTATTGCTTTCTTGGTTCTTTTTAGTTTTGGTCTTTTGTTAGTTTGTGGGGTTGGGGTGGAAAAGTTTGCTTGAATTCTAGATAAGGTGGATTTGTGGTGTCATCTCAGTTACATTGCTTGAATACAGGCTGGGAAATGGCATATTTCAACAATAATCAACTGTTCTAGAAAGGAAATGATGTTAAAGTGTAAAGCTTGTTAGAGCATAGATTCTGTACTAACTAACTGTTGTTGTACAGATTTACAAGTATGTTTTGCTCATAGGAGAATCTGATTAGTGACTAGTTCCAGATGCAGTTTTCTTTACATGTTTTATGTTTGGAATTGTAGTTGTCCAAGTTTTTTGAGGTTTATGCTATTTTCCATTCTAGTGTTCAGGGGCATAAGGAGTGGATTAATGAAGTAAACTTATTGGGCGTTGTCAAGCACCCAAATCTTGTTAAGTTAGTGGGATATTGTGCAGAAGATGATGAAAGGGGGATTCAACGGCTTCTGGTTTATGAACTTATGCGTAATAAAAGCTTGGAGGACCATCTATTGGTTCGATTTCCATCATCTCTCCCATGGATGACAAGATTAAAAATTGCTCAAGACGCAGCACGTGGATTGGCATATCTGCATGAAGAAATGGATTTTCAGGTACCTTCTTGTATGTTTTAACAAAATTGCCACTGACTTTTGTTTCCATGTTTGGATCGTATACATATTTATGCTCACGTTTTCATTATCTAAAGTACAGATATAGATCAATTGTCTGTAGTCTTTTCCCTCGTGGGTGTACTTAAATTTTCTGATTTTTTTTTAATAACAGATTATATCTGCAAGTAAATGCCTCCGCCACTTTTCTCATATTCGGTGGCCTATATTTTCTTTAGGTTACTTTCTCAACTGCTCGCTAGTCAATATGATTTGGATCTGCCTTATAATTGGTGCAGCTAATATTCCGCGATTTTAAACCGTCAAACATTCTGCTAGATGAGGACTTCAATGCAAAGCTTTCGGACTTTGGACTGGCAAGGCAGGGACCTCCAGAGGGAACGAGTCATGTTTCTACATCAGTAAGTTGTATTATCTTTTGAGCAGAGAAGGTTTATCTTTTTACAGTGAATTTGGGCATATCATCATCTTAACATGTTGGGACACAATCACAAAGTCATTGGAAAAAAGTAAATGGTTGTCTGAATATTATAGGCCCTCTTTTGAAATGGAACCTATTAATGATAACTTCTGACTTCTTTACTTGTTTTTTTGCGGATTGTAAGTCTGCTATTATGCGCAGTGCATTACTTACAATGAACATTCATTTTTATAGGTTGTGGGCACCATAGGATATGCGGCGCCGGAATATGTACAAACAGGGAGGTTGACTGCCAAAAGTGATGTATGGAGCTTTGGAGTGGTTCTCTTTGAGCTCATCACAGGAAGGAGGGCGGTGGAGAGAAATTTGCCACGGAGTGAGCAAAAGCTTTTGGAATGGGTCAGGCCTTATGTTTCAGACTCAAAGAAATTCCACCTCATTGTGGACCATCGGCTTGAAGGACAGTTTTGCATCAAATCAGCTCAAAAACTTGCATCATTAGCTAACAGGTGTCTATCAAAACAACCAAAGTCTCGCCCAAAAATGAGTGAGGTGGTTGTGGTTTTAAGAAGCATCATAGATGAGCTGTCATCTCAAGATGAGGTTGTCCATGAACCTGTTATTGAAACTGAAGAAGCAAAGGAAGAAACTGTGGAGGAAACCGAGATCGAGACTACCAAACAAGGAAACAAAAAAAGGGTTTTCGATATAAGAGAAATGGTAAACTTTAGAAACAAATCTATTGGGAAGCTAGATTGGAGAAACTGGACCCCTGGGTTGATAAGAACTTGGTGATTAAGCTATCAGCCAAGTTTATGGCAGAAGAAAAAAAAAAGAAAAAAAAGCTTCATCCATTTGCTTTGCTCCCCGTTGGAAATGAAAGATGGGTGCATTTCTACCTTAACATTGAAGACAATAGATGCTTGTTCTTCAAAACTAATAGAGGTATGAGGTTCTTCTCCATTTTTTTCTTTTTTGCCAGATGGTTGTAAATATAATTTGTAAAGGAGGCTGCACTTTAGAGGCATGCATCCTTTTCTGTAATACACAAAATGAGGCGCAAATTCATGTTCTCTCCCCTGTAATATGAGTATCACCGTCCTAGTGGTGATCGTGAATAGAGGCAATCCAATGTTAAATGTGTTTTGTAATCCAAAATGTTCTGTTATTTAGGTTTACAAAGTACAAGCAGATGTGGCGATATTTATAATTTCTGCTTAGTGGGAGATGTAAGAGTTTTTGGTAGGGTGTTAGATGTGACTCGTCGCGCTCAAAGAAGAATTCAAATAAAGACGAGCTCACATCACAAAATGGGTTCTAGGTCTCTTAACAGTCCATGTAAGTGGGTCCCACAATGCATGAAAGGCTGAAAATCACCCATTCGTGCATGAATACTCATGCGCGAGAGAGAGCGACAATTTTTAGCACTACTATCTTTGATTGTTTGGTTTCAATTTCTTTTGGATACATCAGAGGGCCGAATGCCCTAAATCAGTAAAGCTAAGACAGAACGTCTCTGAGCCTAACTAAGCCCAAGAAATCACCAGCTAGTAGTAGACTGCCGTTCTATAGCGAGGGCTTACATATGACTTTTGAGTAATGCCCTATTTCATAGGCGTTGAGTCAAATTGGTTAATCTGATCTAACGGTTAAAAAATAAGATCTCACCGGACTATATATAATACCCTCACTATAGAATTCTTGGCCATTCAAATTATGTACATGCATAAGAAAGAATTTGGACTACATTGGATTTGATGAGTCCATTTGAAATCCATGCATTGCTTCTTTTTCTTCTCACAAATTTGTGTTGTTAATCATCAAATCAAGCAATTTACCACGCATTGGGGTTTTTTTTCAAAATGTAATTTTTAATTTATATAATCTCTCTATCCAACGGACGTTGTGCTTATTTTGACAACTCTCTGCAATTTAACAAATATTAAAAGGCTCATCAATTTATTTCCCCTTCCTTTGGGAAAGAAACACAAACATAATACAACAAACAAACACCGGTGGGACGCCAAACAAACCCACCTATAATAAAAGAAAAGGTCAAAAAATAAAACCATATGCAACCCTGTGCAGGAGAAAAATGGACATCTAGTCATACAAAAGCACTTCCATCCCTACTTTTCGAAGCTACTGTTACAATTTGGTGATTCAGAAGACAACATCGTGGCATTGCTCATTGTACAAGCTCACCTAATAATTTGTCAAAGAGAGGGTTGAAATTTGAATAACATTTGCCAGGATAAACTGTACAGTCACTGGGCAAACATTTCTATATTGCAGCTTTTGCCATTTTCTTTTACTCCATTCTTAAGCATAAAGAGGGGAAGCAGAGGGCCGAGGATAAGCGACAATATTACTTGACTTGTTAGCTGCCTTGTTAGCATCTGCTGCTGCACGCTTTGCTTTGATAACATCATCTGCACTTCGTCTGCGCATCCTCTGCCCATTGCTTGCATTGCCCTGACCGCTTCCATTGTCTTGCAGTTGTTCCAGTGCTGTTACAACCTCATCCATGTTTGGCCTGAGCTTGGATTCTGTGGATAGGCACCGTGACGCAAGGCTAGCTGCCTTATAAGCTCCATCCATTGAATACTGACCTTCTAGACGGTTATCTATGATGCGAAAGATCTTACGCTTGTTTGCCAGGAAGGGTTTAGCCCACTCTACTAGATTATGTTCCCCGGATGGTCGATTCTTGTCAACTGCTCTCCGGCCAGATAACATCTCCAATAAAACGACTCCAAAACTATAAATGTCGCTCTTGGCAGTTAGATGACCTTCAGTTAGTGAAAGATGGAATCATTAAGAGATACAGACGTCAATTTTAGCATATGGAAATGAAGAATAATGAATCAAAGAACATGGCAAAGATTCTAAGTTGAATGGTCTAAAGCAACTGGAAAGAGATGACGAAAACAGATAACTAAAGATTCTCAATCAGTTTTGGACTTGAAATTAATATAAAATTTACAATACCTGTGGCTAGATATTCTGGTGCTGCATATCCATAGGTCCCCATCACCCTAGTAGAGACATGGCTTTTATCACCTGTTGGCCCATCCTTGGCCAAACCAAAATCGGAAAGTTTTGCATTGTAGTTCTGAAATTATATCACACATGAAGGAAATACTCAGGGAAGCTCTCAGTGAAGTCAAAAGATCTCCAGAATCCATTGAATAAAAATGTAATCATAACATTGTATTGAACACCTTCAGTAGTCACATACCGAATCAAGCAGGATATTTGACGTCTTGAAGTCTCGGTATATCACTTTTGTTTCAGAACTATGAAGAAAAGCAAGCCCCTTTGCAGCACCAAGGGCAACTTTCATCCGGAGGTTCCAAGACAGAGGTTGAAAATAAGAGCCTCCTGGTACAGTAGCAGTTTAAATTTTCAATACATAAATAACTCAAACCATCTTGTTTCAAAAGTACCTAGAGCTGTTACTGAAAGAACTTACTCCTGAACAAATGATTTTCCAAGCTGCCTCGAGGCATGAATTCATACACCAAAAGCCGGTGTTCATCCTCCAAGCAAAAGCCAATTAGTTTCACAAGATTAGGATGATGGAATTGTCCAAGATAATTCACTTCTGCCTATAAACCCAAATAAAAGCACACAATAAGTCAATCTTGAACAGAAAAGGAGTAAACATTTATCTTCAAATTGCTAAACTCAAATGATTTTCTAGTAGGCACTTAAGAGCACCAACGGCCATAAGATAATTTGTTGAAACTCAAAGCATCAATGCCTAGCTTGTTGTAAGCTAACTCTACCTTAAGTGATTGTTTAAGAAGCTCTGCTTATAAGCATAAGATCAAAGAATCAAGTATGACGATGAGCATCAAATAATCAGGAGAAAATAACTCACCAACCACTCTCTGTGACCCTGAAAACTTTCTTGGTTAAGCCGTTTCACAGCCAAAACTATACCAGTTCCAGGCTTTGCAGCAGTAAATGAATTTTCATCAATCCACCCCTTAAAAACTGAACCAAAGCCACCTTCTCCTAACACACTATCAGGACGGAAATTCCTGGTGGCCATTTTGAGGTCGTTAAAACTAAAGCTCTTCAAATTGGAAGACTGCAAGATCTCTCCCTCACTCCGAGGAGTTGGAGGCGCTGAAAATGATGAGACCTTGCTGCTTGTGCTGAGATTCCCATCAGTGCTGACGATTTTTGAATTCACACCTGCACATGTAAATGTGAAGTGTAAATCAATTTAGAGTCACCACCAGGGTATGAATAAGATTGCCCATTCACGCGTAACTCAATCCTTTGCACCATATTTGCTAAAAAAATTCGTGAGAAGTTAAAGGAATTCTAACTTCCCCTCTCTTTGTCTGGCTGTATTTTATAAAAGTCTGGTTGCAATTTGAAGGAAACCAAAGAGACTCTTTAAGAGAATCTATTAGCACCTAAACCCTAAACAGAGCAAAGTAAACATGGGAAAATAATTACTATTCGAGGTAATCTAATTTCCAAAACAGGGTCGGAATCAAAATGAGGTTAGTGTTCCCAGGAAACCACACCAACCCAGTAAATCAACAACTTCCAGCTGAGCACCCTATAATTAGATAAAACCCCAAAACTCCCAACACACAGCTCAACCCACAATTTGCCCTCGCACCAGAGAGAGAGAGAGAGAGAGAGAGTAAAATTTAAACTATAAAATTTCCTAAGATCAACTTACACTAATGGTTAGAGCTACACAAACAAAAAAGTACAACCACATGGGTTATAATTAGAAGCCGTGAAGTCTATATACCTGTATTACAAGGGCTCTCAGCTTTGATTCGGGCGCTTAAGCAGACCCCCATGAACACCAACCTAGAAAACCAACCGCCTTTTCTGAATTCTCTGCCTGCAGATCAGAGATTGCATCAGCTGACTACACTTGAAATGAACTTCAAAATTGAACAGTGAAACCAGACAGATCTAGAGTAAAAGCAGAAACTTTTCAATGGAAACCAAACAAAAAAGAAGTTGGGTATCATCCACAAAAGATAAAACTTCCCAAATTTGATAGGTTTTTTTAACTGCAACTTAAAATTAGTTTTCTTTAAACGAAAAAAAAACTTACTTTCTATATCTAAACAGAAAATAAACACAAACCCATGAACTCAAACATAAAGGAAATCCGAAAACCAACCTCTTTTGTTCCAAAACTAAAATCTAATCACAGAGAGACAAAGAAAGAGTGAGGTATGCTTTTAGCGTTGGTCTAATGGCCACGATGCTCAAATAAAGAGCTTTCCCAGCGGAGAGCAAGTTGACTAAGCTTTTTTCGTTTGAGTTTGATGCGTAAAATAGATAGAGGGTTGGCTGAGAAGGAAGGTGGGGAGTACTGCATTAATGGCGGGCTGGTCCCGCTCTTCAGCTCAACGTTTTGTACTAATCTCTCTCTGTTTTTTGGTTTTGTTCTCTCTCTCTCTCTCGCTCTACATTCATTCGGTGAAGTCAGACAGCAGATAAGCCTTCTCACTCTCTGCTACCTTTCTTAGCCGTTTGATTTGGTTTCCAAAGAGCCCAATCTTCAATGCATGAGATGAGTGATGGCTTGGCTAGCTTTAGGCTTTTTAGCAGCTTTGGGACTCTGCAATTACATTTAGCCATTCAAGTTTTTGTTTACTTTTCTTTCTCTAATTTAGATTCAATCCAGCCGACTTTGCACGAGTAGGAATTAATGGATAACTTATCCCGTAAAAATACACAATCATTAGAACATTACCTTATTACATCTTACACATCAACTGATACCCCATAATAAATAAGATTTCGTATTGAAAATAAATGAAACACTATCACATTAATTAACGTTGAAAGATTAGTATATATGTAAACATGTGCTATTCTGAATCATGAATTAAAAACTTCTTATTACTTAGTTCAAGTGGGCAACGCATACCATTACTTGTTAAATCAATATAGGGTCCTATGTAGGATATACAAGTGGGTTTATGTTTATTTAATTATGTTTGGTCTCCATCCATTAACAGTGGTGATTACAGTTGCTTTTTCTATACTGAAATATCCATGGATATAACGTTTTTCTAACAATAGTTAGTTAGTAACTAACTTAAATTAAGGAATGACTCCAAGGGAACATTTAAAGTCATTGCATGGAAAATTTGCAAGAACCTTTTTTATTTATTTATTTATTTATTTATATACTTTATTTATTTATTTATTTATTTATATATATATATATATAAAACATAGATTTTTCAAACTATCTTCAAAATTTGCATTTAAAAAGAAGAATAATACTTCCCTGCTTACTTATAAAGAGAAATTCCTCATTACCCTCTATTGTGGCTCAATCACAAAGTGACATATGCTCTCTATTTTTTAATTGTTTAAACAATTCTTTCTTCTTTTTTTTCACTTTTACCGAACCCCTAGTTTTTTACCAAAATAAAAACAAAATTCTCAATGTTATTATTATTATTATTATTATTTTTTTCACTTTGATTTTTCTCAAACATTTTAAAATAAAATAAAATTTCCTTCCTTAGTGAAAACTTTAAGTCTTTGTGGCCCCTTTCCAACTCTAACTTTAATAATCCATTTACAACCAAAGTTGCCACATAGAACAATTGGAGACATAGTTTCTTCATGAAGGTTTTTTCAATACAGGATCATGTTACCAAGGGGGAAAAAAAATGGGATTTTTTTTTTCTTTGTGTTTTGGTCAAAAATCAGAAAGGACACATGTCACTTTGTGTTAAAGTCACAATAGAAAGTAAGGAGGGAAGTTTTGTCCCAAAAGAATATATGATTACTTCTATAGAGTGAAATAGTAAGTCCGATTATCTGAACAAAGTTTTTCTTATAATAATTGGTCAGTGATTAATTTAACACATGATGAGGAAATCACCGTAAATCCTATGCCACAACTTTTTAAAGTATGAGCCCATGCCATGCCATACTTTGGTTCTTGGAATCATGTTAACCTTCTCATAGTCTCTCTCTCTCTCTCTCTCTCTCTCTCTCTCTCTCTCTCTCTCTCTCTCTCTCATGTACATGGTTTTCTAATCATCAGCCTTGTGGTTCTAATAACCCCATATCTAATCTAACCAGGAAAAAGTGGATGCTCTTTGCTAATTGTGGAAGGTTCTCTTGTGAACATTGCCCTCACTCATTGGATCTCGTGATAAGTGTGAGACACACCATGCATGGTCAAAAGTTAAAAAACATCTACCTCGCTTACCAAAACACGAAAAACAAAAACCACACGAGACACAAAACAGAACCAACTTTGATTGGAAATAATCACATATGAGAATGTGATCCAATCAAGCAAACAGTACATAACTTGGCTGTAAAGTGCTGGAGATCATCATAATTGCGTGACTCCATGGTTTTTTCTTTTTTTTCTTTTGCTAATTCAAATCTGAAATTTTATGGCACCAGAGGCATGCAGCTCCCAACCATATATGTACTTAAGTACTATGAGGTAGGGGGGGAAAATGTTGTTGTATTCTAAGCTTTATTGGTTTTTCTTCACCCACGTGAAAATCTTTGAAGGCGACTCTGGCGAGCATTCCTCTTGTCCACTCATAACAAAAAACCCTTTAGTAAGGCATCCATATGTGTTTGATGCGTACACATTAGCCAATCTACATAAGGCTAATTAGAAATAATATTTATTAAGAATATAACCTCACATATTATAAATAACAATTCGACCTATTGACTAAAAAAACTGTGTGTTTATCTTTCTCGTCACATAGTTAGTCAGATGATTTATTGATAACGAGTTATTTGAACAATTTAGCATGTGTACATGGATGACTAGTGGCATGGATGGCCGCTGACATTGCTGTCATTAGAAAGCAAGAAATTCCAAGTTGGTGGCAAAAACTGCCAAAATTGAGGTCGGAAGAGCCCTTGCCCTCCTTTTTCTCTTCCCGACTTGGAGACCAAACATCCCGTGAGGCAGAGACACGTACCAAACCAATTTTGCAATTTTAGGTTGCTCCAAAATTGTACTTTTCCATGGCCAAATATGGCGTCATTCTATTTGTAGTAAACGTAATCATAATCCCGATTTGAAGTCCCGGTTTCTCTGATCAAATCACAACCGTTGGTTATGCATACTTTTTTCACATTTGTCATCATGATTTTGCTTTTATCTCATTCACATGCTACATGCCCAGCAAATCTTTAGCTGTGATCGTCCCACCACATCTTTCGGATTTCGCACAAAAAAGTCTTGAATTGGGACCCACCCGGAGGCATGTTTGCCAAGTGGCAAACATAACACCGCGACAGTGGAGTATGGCCCAGAAGCCGGCTGGCGGGAGGGAGGGAGCCAGCCGTGTATAAGCCTTGACAGCCGAGCCACCCGTGTCTGAAACGGTGTCTACAAATTTAGGCCTTTTTTGGTATTAAAAAAAATACTAAATTTAGGTTTTGCGTACTAAATTAGAAGAGTAATAAGAAAGCATATCCGAGCTTGGAAAAGTATTAAGTTATGAAAATTATTTGGAGGTAAAAAAAAAAAAAGAGTTCTATAAAGTGAGTGTGTTAAAGTAAGCACCCTAAATTAATAGAGATGAATGAAAGCGATACATTATATAATAAGCATAATGCTTAGGTGCACTCATCTTTCAGTGCACCACTTGGTTGTATATGTTTGTTCATTTTAGTGTGATTAACGAATATTCATTATACACATGTTATAGTCGGAGTGGTTCATTCTCTAAATTATCGTTTAACGATCATATTTGAAAAAAGAAATCAATCAAATTAAAGATCAGACAATCTTTTAATTCAATGGACAATTCATCATGATGATCTTAATTCTTACTAAAGCAGACACATATGGATTTATAAATTATCTCTAATTAACTGATCTTTTATAAAAATAATCTAAATAATCTTCAACATAACATGTGTATGATAAAAAGTCGTTAATCAAAACACGGTGAATGATGCGTTACACCCAAGAGGTACTCTTCACTATTATCATAATGCAACATAATAATGTTAAGAATGTGAAGTTGTCAAAGTTGGTGCCAATTTTGTAGACTCGTAAACGGGATTGACGGGTTCAAGGGTCAGATTCCGTACATTCTTGTAGCATTATTTTAAGTGGGCATGTATATGAAATTGTATTTGTTCAAGGAGGATCTAAAGTGTGCCTTAGGTTTTTGTGTATGAGCTAATTAAACTATTATTTATGCTTCAATTGGGTGCATAATCTCTCGTTACCCAATTAACCTAGTACCCACCATTAGCTAAACTAAATACGAACATGCTTCACAAAATGTGTTACCCACTAACCCCTTTCTTTTTTTTAATTCTAAATCATTGTCTTATTATAGTTTCCAACTTGCCATCACTAATAATAGTTGTTTAAATTTTTTCTTCTTCTAAGAACATCTTAAGTTACAAAAATGGGGTCAGGTTAAGTGAAAAAAGGTATTGACTTGCGAACCAAAAGTCTTAAGTTCAAAATCTCATAACATCTTAATTTTATGTGTGTTGAAAATCTATTCCTTGTAACTTAGATAATTATGCAATTACTAGTTTACAAACTGCTCCGTGACTTTTTCTGCTGGGGAGAATTTTGTGGAAAAAGGACTGCGGGGCTTTTCCTTTGTTGCTTGGTTGTTAAAACAAATAAGCAAAAAGAGACTAATCTGAGCTTAGTGATATATTTTGCTTACACCTAGGGCACAGCTTTAGTGATTAGCCAACAAAAAAGTTGCTACATGGGGATCTACCAAACTAGTGGCACAAACAAACACTTTCAATTCCATGTGCTTTCCTTTTAGTACCTTTTGTTGGTCTAAGCAGATAGGGGTTGGTGGTGGTGCTAAGATATTGACTTTAGCATGCTAATCAACATTTAAACAGGGAAATCATATAAGACTTACGACATAAAAGTCTTCAATAATGTATTGTATATGTAAATTACAGTACACAAATACATCAACCTATATTCGTGCAAATAATTAAGATAAATAAATTATTGACGTTTTATTAGATGACAACGTCAGTCGTGCATGCAACATACGTTTGATGTGTAATGCAATTAATGAGAGTATTGAACAATATTACATTATATTCATAGACGCAACTGTTGCTATCACAACTCATAGTATTTTAGTCATAAATGCGATTGTTGCTATCACAACTTATAATATTTTAGTCATAAACACAATTATTGCTATCACAACTCATAATATTTTAATCAAAAACGCGATTGTTGCTATCACAACTCATAATATTTTAGTCAGTCTATGCTATTTTGCAGTGGTGCAAAAAGTCATTATTCATGCGACCAGCAATGAGCCACGACCTTTGATAGTTTTGCTTGAAACGAATCTTTTTGAGACCGTGGTAAACGGTGTACTGGTCGATCTTATCTCTAAATGAATTATTATAGAAGAGATGAACAGAGGTCAACCCACATAATGCACCATTAGGTCAATGGCATTGACATGAAGCACAGAGATTGAATTGAAACAAATAAGCTTTTAATCCATTTAATTTAAGTGCATTTTGATGAAAAATTATGGTTCATTGGTTGTGAGAAAAATGTTAATACGCCTACTTTGTTTGATAATTGGTCCAGTGTGATTGGACCAACATATAGCACATTGCTTTAACATAAGTCATGCCTAATCATGCTTGCATGCTCTACTTTTGTCACTTATGTTATATTGTGTTTATTTATAGAAAACTATTAAATTTTTTACCCAAAAAAAAAAAAAAAGTTCAGTGTAGACTCTAGACTAGATTTCAATCTGGAAAGGGGATGTTTTTTAATATAAAAAATAAGGCATAAAAAGTTTTATCTAACCCAAAAAAAGAAAAAAAGAAAGCTCACCTGGAGATGTAGGAATATTGTGTTGGTCAAAGATAATCTTGAAATTGAAAGTAGAGTATGATTGTCGAGCATCAGACCCTTACTTTAATACTCTGTATGGCAGCCTATATATTTTTAATTTTCTTTTGGGTGGCATACTGGCAACAGTATATTTATATGCATATATGGCTCAACAAGCTATATACAAATCAAGAAATATGCTAGGTATAGTTGCCGACACACACTTCAGCGTGAATGATTTTCAGTTGTTGATGCAAGTGCAGATTCCATTACATTAACCGTTGAACGTCATTCATGCTCAGGCGACTATTCCAAGCGCTTCTCATAGCTCGGGGAAGCATATGATGAGATCTCTCTGGTACTAGACTTCGGAGAGCAGTAACAGAACAACTCCATTTGCCACTTGCTATTTCCAACCCAAAAATGAGAAACAGAAAGAAAAGTGTTTGGATGCGATGTGCATGACATAGATAATGTCGTAGAATGCCTCCCATACCTCTGCTGAAATAGCCATGCCCCATGGAGTGGCCAACCATGCCGATGAGGTAGAAGACAAGGGTTTTTTAATTTCTGACAAAAGAGCCGGCAAAGAATGCCTTCTACACTTTCAGCACCCACTAATTGAGGGTGCAAAAATATTAATAATTTTTTCAAATAAAAATAAACAAGAGACGAAAGTGGTTGAAGATTTGAAGAAAAAGGAGAAAAAGAAAAGAGGGAGAAACAAGAAAGAATTGAATTTAAAATTTATATCAAATATGATTCTTTCGACCTCAGCCAGGAACCAAACCACCACTCGACTTATGAGAAGGAGAAAAAAGAGAAAATAAGAGAAACCCCACTTGACTTATCAAATTCACAATCATATTTCCACTTAATTGAAAGTAAACTCAGTACCAAGGAATTCTTACTTATTACGTCGAGAATGTGCTGGGCAACACAACTACAAGGTTTTTTTGGGCAAGTAATAATACAGTACAAGTCTTTTTTGACAAGTATTAACAACAGAAGTTTATAACTCAAGTTTGGCAACAAGCTAGATGGACATTCTCTGACCTCAATCATTCTTCTTCACTGTAGCTGACTTGATAATGTCGATGAACTCCGGCTAATCAAAGAATTTGAGCATAAAAGAATCAGTGACCGAAGTTGAAGAGAAACCAGACAGATAACTGAGACAAGCCAGAAAGAAGAATATTCATTTATCACCTTAAGGGAAGCTCCGCCAACCAAAAATCCATCCACATCTGGCTGTGTTGCCAATTCCTTGCAGTTTGCTCCATTTACAGAACCTTAAGGCGATTACATGTGATTAAAACATAAGTTTACACAACCAGCGTATCATGTAAGATGATTCTCTCCTCTCTATGATTGGTATTATAATGTTCATTTTGGAACTAGATTATGTTCCGTATTCCATATTCATGTAGAATTAAAGAGTGAAGTATAAGTACTCAACTTGGAATCGGAAAGGGCGCATCTTTATTGAATCTCGGACCAATAGTTGATGCAACTCAACTAACATATTTCAGATTCCAATATATTTCAGATTCCAACTAATCGGGTGACTCAACTTAGACAACCAGACTACTGGCAGAAGCCACTGCAATAGCAAACCACCCCCACCCCCACCCCCACATGCATGTTATGTTTCTCACTCATAAGAAGATAAGTCATGAAGGCTTAACACTTGCACATAACTTGCTTTGTTTGATGATTAGTCCGTAAATTTATGGTCTGTCCAAATCAAAGAAATATAAGGCACATATGGTATTCATGACTAAAAGTTGAAGTGTACCTCCATAAATAATTCTGGTTGATGCAGCGACTTCAGCACCAACATTGTCCTGAAGCCATTTTCTCAACTCAAAATGGACCTGTTAATAAAACCTCTTTAACAAACTTGACATAGTAACAAGGAAACTAACAACTACTTATGAGAAATGAGACTGTTCATACAAAAACTTAATGAAATATAGAAGAAGGCCACACGCATGAAACACAACTGTTTCATTGAGCTGAGTAGAGGAGACAAGGTTACAAATGAGTAAACTCATAATGTAAAATGTTCATTTGTTCCCCAGTAGAAAATTTTCCATTATTCATTTGTTCCCCAATAAAAAATATTGAAAAGTACAGAGAAGACAATATACAAATTAAGCTCTACTATCAGACATCACAATGAGAAAGTGAGCAACTGTAAAAGAAGTCATGAAAATGTTCCCCACTACATTTACATTACCTGATCAAACAAAAGATAACTTTCATTGAAACAATAAAACATTTAACTTATAAGAATAAGACATAACAATGCTTCACCCATCCCACACTTACTTCCTGAGCCTGAGCAGGGCTTGCAACCTTCCCAGTCCCAATTGCCCAAACTGGTTCATACGCCAAAACAATGTTCTCCCAGCTCGATACTTTTTCTGAAAGAAAAGAAAGGGCTAGTCAGCTGGTACACATCCCAATCAGGAAAAAATGAAAAAGGAAAACTAAGACAATGTACATCCTGCAAACTTTAAAACCAGACAGAAATATAAACTAGAGATCCTAGAACCAAATCAGTACAATAGGAATGCCTTGGCACACCCCCAAAAAAGAAACAAAAAATATAATATAATAAAACGAAGAACATAGGGTACCAAATAATGAAATGTTGCTTTGTCAGTGGCAAAGAAGTACCTGCTATTGCTTTTGTTTGGGCAGCAACAACAGCCACTGTCGATCCTGATTCTCGTTGCTCAAGAGTCTCCCCAACACAAGCAATAACTTTTAAGCCTTGAGAAAGTGCATAAGCAACCTTGTCGCCGACAAACTGCATGGACAAAGAGAACCGCAAGAACAATAATTGATTGTGTCAAGATAGTCAACCAAAGAAAGTGAAGAAATAAATATCAAACTGGATCGCTTGTTACCTCATTGGACTCATTTAGAATAAGTCTTCTTTCAGAATGACCGAGAATGACCCATGGAATGCCCAAATTCACCAGCATCTCCGCACTGAGCAAACAAGAAACTGGTCATTTTGTGAACAATTACTTGTTCTCTAAACTTCATGCCTAGCAGTTTAACAATAGACAGGATTGTTGATAATTAGATACAAACATACCTAACCTCTCCGGTAAAAGCACCACCTTTGCGAACCCAACAATTCTGTGCCGCAACATGGAAATCAGACCGCAACAAACTCTTAACAAAAGCAAGAAACACAAATGGAGGGCTCACAACAACCTCTGCAGTAAAAGGAAAGCACAACTAAATCAAACATTGAAATATTTGCACAAAAATATGAGCTTTATAAAAATTAAAAAACAAAGAAGCTACCCCTTGTTAAGAAAGTACCAATTGTCACATCCCGAGATCAACTCCGCCGTAGCACGATATTGTCCACTTTGGGCCCCCTTCTCTGCCCGCACGGTTTTGTTTCTGGGAGCTCACGAGCAACTTCCCAGTGGGTCACCCATCCTGGGATTGCTCTAGCCCCCAACTCGCTTAACTTCGGAGTTCCTACAACTCCGAAGCCAGTGAGCTCCCAAAAGGCCTCGTGCTAGATGGATGCGGGTGTGCACATATAAGGCACATCACCCCCTCTCCGTTGGTTGATGTGGGATCTTACAATCCACCCCCCTTAAGGGCCCGACGTCCTCGTCGGCACACTCGCACCATACGGCAGAGTGGCTCTGATACCAAATTGTCACATCCCGAGATCAACTCCGCCGTAGCACGATATTGTCCGCTTTGGGCCCCCCTCTCTGCTCGCACAGTTTTGTTTCTGGGAGCTCACGAGCAACTTCCCAGTGGGTCACCCATCCTGGGATTGCTCTAGCTCCCAACTCGCTTAACTTCGGAGTTCCTACAACTCCGAAGCCAGTGAGCTCCCAAAAGGCCTCGTGCTAGATGGATGCGGGTGTGCACATATAAGGCACATCACCCCCTCTCCGTTGGTCGATATGGGATCTTACACCAATTACTTCATGTGAAGAACTGTAAATGACTAAAACAACAAGTTGAGCAAAAACTGAAGTCTAAATGCTTACCCACAATATCTTCTGAAGGGACTTCAGCTTCATTCAATGTGGTAACAATCTTCTTCACCTCTGCAGTCGTTCCATTCTGCAACAAAAGAAACCCAAAAATCACAACTCAATCTGATACTCATCAACTCCAAAGCCACTGTTTTTCAGACAATTCACACAAACTTAGTACTGGGAATTTCCAAGACTAATGGGCTGGTCTGCGGTCACTAATCAAATATGAATTGAAATATCTTTACAAACGCGACATCGATCAAAACCCACCAAAACAAATCAACGTTGTAGGAATCATAAAATAACAGAGACATACGCATTTCCAGTTGCCACCGACGAAGAATTTTCTGCCCATCTTCTCTTTAACTTGATTAACAGCTCAAATTGAAAATCAAGGCTCTTGCTTTTTATTTTATTTTTTATATTTGTAGTTTCACTGTTCTAGAGTGTGCCTGTGCCTGTGCAAGAAGAACCATCGTGCACTTATGAATCGGGTCGGGTTGAGCCTATCCAGTATCAGCCCAGGCCATAATATTCTGATTTTGTACAATACGGGCCAGCCCATTATATGTTTTCTTGGGTTGGGATTCATGGTCTATTTAGTCAAACCTTGCCTTTTTTGGGGTTTAAAAGTCAAAGCCGTGGATCACAAGCAAACAACTGTTTTTCGCTATATTCATTGTGACCTAATAAGTAGTTTCCTATTCAAATTTTTTGTTTCCCCTTCTAATTTCCTATCGGATTCTACTATTTAAGTCTTGACTTACTCTCCTTTGAATCCTCCCAATCCCAAACGAGCTCTAAGTCTTGAATTTTTTTTTTTGTCTCCAACACGTTTCCACTGCGATCACGAATCTACAACCAGAGGAAGCAATAGTAAACTAAAGATGAATATTGATGATCTTCCTCAGCATCTGTTGGTTGAAATCCTTTGTCGACTTCCTTGCAGTAAAATCGTTTTTCAGTGCAAGTGTGTGTCCAGACGTTGGTTTGCTCTAATCTCAGATACTTCCGCTTTGTATCTCTGCAAAAATGCGCAACTGATGATGTATTGGTTGAAAGAGACGCTGATATGGATGCGATATTATTCTATTTCAGTAATCTGAAACAAGGACGGTATTTGATTTGGGATTATTTTGTCATGGCTGCACTTCCGGCCAAGTGCATATCACGCAATTTATCTCTCAGTTTCCTTCCTTGTTTTGATCAGATCACACTTACAAAACCACGCATTTTAGGGACATATAATGACTTAATCTTGTGCTCAACCGCTTGGGAAGAATATTACTACATCTGCAATCCATACACCAGGCAACGGTTGCTCTTCCTCCCACTCCTCAAGTTCATAGTGGATCAGCAATAACGGGAACGGGAACGGGATTCATGTGCGACCATCCCTACTACAACCATGAGGAACTCGTCGGTAATCGAACAAGTTCTAATAACATCAAGCTTAATGCTGAGTATAGGTACAGGGTCGTGCGAATTACTGCAGTTCAAGAGAATTACTTGGAGTTCACAGTGGAAATCTACTCTTCTGAGACTGGTGAATGGAGATAGTCAGTTATATTGAGCTCCGGAGAATATAGTTTTCTTCCTTATGCTTGTACTCCAGGCGTTGCTTACAATGGAATGTTGTACACTGGATGTTTTCTGAAGGCCTTCTTATAAAAGAAAGAATGATTTTCTTTGATTTCTTAAAAAGGTTAAATCTTAATTATAATTGTACAACAATATATATAAGGAGATTGACTCCTTGATTTACGCCACAATTGGCGCCACAATTGGAGGGAGACAAACTAAAGTGGAGGGAGACAAACTAAAGTAACTAAAGTGGAGAGGCAAAGTGGATCCAATAAGGAATCCAATAAAGAACAAGTCAACACTCCCCCTCAAGTTGGTGCATGGATGTTGCACATGCCCAACTTGTCTAGAAACCTGGAGAACTTGTTACTCGAAACCGCCTTAGTGAGAATATCTGCTACTTGATCGTCCGTTCCTATGGGAGGAACCTCAATTACTTTGCTATTTAGCTTCTTCTTAATAAAGAACCTGTCAACCTCTACATGCTTGGTCCTATCATGTTGCACTGGATTATGAGCAATATCACGAGCAACTTTATTATCACAAAATAACTTCATCGGCTGACCACATTTGACCCCCACATCTTGTAATAGAAACTTAAGCCACAAGAGTTCACAAATACCGAGTGCCATGCCTCTAAATTCGGCTTCTGCGCTTGTCCTTGATACAACATTCTGCTTCTTACTTCTCCATGTTACTAGATTTCCCCCAACAAAGGTAAAATACCCGGATGTCGAGCGCCTATCATCCGTTGATCCGGCCCAGTCAGCATCCGTATAGCACTCAATTCTGAAATGCCCATTTCTTCGAAATAAAATTCCTTTACCAGGGCTTCCTTTCAAGTAACTCAATATTCTCATAACTGCACTCATGTGTTGTTCTCCCGAATTGTGCATATATTGACTAATTACACTTAAGGCATGAGCAAGATCCGGCCTAGTGTGAGCCAAGTACATCAATCTTCCCACTAACCTTTGATACCTCCCTTTATCAATCAATCCTTGGTTCTGATCAATACCCAACTTCATCCCTTCGGCCAACGGAGTAGACACTGGCTTGCACGCTGTCATGCCAGTTTCTTTCAACAAGTCAAGAACATACTTCCTTTGTGATAGAAATATCCCAGACTTGCACCTCGACACCTCAATCCCAAGAAAATATTTCAAAGAACCAAGATCTTTCATTTCAAATTCTGTGGACAAATAATTTTTCAAGGCTGCTTGCTCAACAGGATCATTACCAGTAACCACCATATCATCCACATATACGATGAGAGCTGTAACCTTTTCATTCCTGCGTTTCAGGAATAACGTGTGATCCCAATTACTTTGCATATACCCGAATGCTCTCATGGATTTGGTAAATCTACCAAACCAGGCTCTTGGAGACTGCTTCAATCCATACAATGATTTCTTGAGCCTACATACCTTTTGTTTCCGTATGTCCGGATCACTCTGCCCTGGTGGAAGGTCCATGTAAATCTCCTCAGTTAGATCTCCATGGAGGAATGCATTTTTCACATCGAACTGTTGCAAAGACCAATCTAGATTTGCTGCTAAGGAAAGTAGAACACGAACTGTATTAATCTTTGCCACTGGTGCGAAGGTATCAGTGTAGTCGATGCCATATTTCTGTGTATACCCCTTTGCCACCAATCTTGCCTTAAAGCGATCTACCGTTCCATCTGCTTTGTATTTGACCGTATAAACCCATTTGCATCCCACGGACTTCTTTCCGGCTGGCAAGTCTGTTATTTCCCAGGTAGCATTCTTCTTCAACGATCTTAATTCTTCGTTCATTGCATCTTTCCAGCGGGAATCTGCTAAGGCCTCCTGCACACTGTTAGGAATAGATACAGTAGATAATTGATATACAAATGACTTATTTGATTCTGACAGGTGACAGGTAGACACATAATTGTTTAGTGGGTATCTCACTCTTGAATCGGAATTTGGCTCACTCAAGGAATACTTGTGTTTACACTTAGGATCTGCCTCGTAAGTGGGTTTGGGAATACCTCGATTAATACGCTCTAGAAGGCGACGGAGTGGAGTTGCATCCGGTGTAGAAGACGATTGGTTATGAGAATTAAGATAAGATGAGTTTATACTTGGATCGGATATAACATCAGAAGGAAAAGGATGTTCTTCCTCCTCCTGCAATGTTTGCTGCTCCTCAGGGACCTGCTCAGTAGACTGATGACCAGAGCACACGGGTTGCTGCCCGTCGCCAGATGTCGTGAGCTGATCACCATGACACGTGGACTGCTGCCCTTCTCTAGGTGCTGTGTACTCCAGACGTGATGACTGCAATGGTTGCTTTTCATGTAGCTCATTTCTAGCCACATGAGAGTAATCAAGGGTCAAAACTTCAGTATTATCTCGGGTCAGAACTTCACTACTTCTGTACTCCCCCTGAAGTGAGGACGTGGGGGATCCAAAAAACATTTCATTCTCATGGAAAATCACATCCTGAGTAATAAACATCTTTTTACTCGAAGGATGATAACAACGATATCCTTTCTGGGTAGTAGCATAACCCAAAAAAACACAACGAATGGCTCGAGGCTCAAGTTTATTATGCCGTTGATGGGGATGGAGGTGAACAAAAGCAACACACCCCAAGGTCCGTGGGGGAAGATTGGGAGTCGATGGACTGCTAGTCTGAGATGTGAGCGCCTAAAATGGTGTATGGAAGTTGATAGTACGAGAAGGAAGACGATTAATAAGATAAGCTGCGGACGTTAGCGCCTCTCCCCAATAATGTAGAGGCAGATGTGCCTCAATGAGCGAAGCACGAACCATTTCTAACAGGTGTCTATTTTTGCGTTCAGCAACCCCATTCTGTTGAGGAGTATATGGGCACGTGGTCTGATGAACAATACCATGCAGTTCTAGGAAGGAACGAAGTTCCATATTAACATATTCACCACCATTGTCACTTCTAAGAACCTGGATATTCTGATTGTATTGCACAGCAACCATTTTATGGAACCTTTGAAAGGCCGAACTAACTTCGCTTTTCGATTTTAACAAAATAACCCAAGTCATTCTGGTGCAATCGTCAATAAAAGTAACAAACCAGTGAGCACCACCGAGAGTAGGTATTTTTGACGGTCCCCATACATCAGAATGCACTATCATAAAAGGAATGATACTTTTATTGGAACTGGGAGGAAATGAGGTTCGATGGCTCTTAGCCATTTCACAAACATCACACTTGAATTGAGAAACATCAGTCTTGACAAACAAACTAGGAAATAACTTATGTAGATAGCGAAAGGAAGCATGCCCAAGGCGCCTGTGCCACATCCAGATGTCCGACACTTTATTAGTATCCCCATGAGAATCATCAACAGAAAGAGCTTGAGTCAGCAAGCTAGAACTACTGGTGGTCAATTCCAAGTAATAAAGTTTTCCTCTTCTAATACCATAACCAATCGTCTTCCGCGCCCGGATGTCCTTAAAAACACAAAAATAGGGCCAAAAAATAACCAAACATTGTAAGGCAAGTAGATAATTGATATACAAATGACTTATTTGATTCTGACAGGTGACAGGTAGACACATAATTGTTTAGTGGGTATCTCACTCTTGAATCGGAATTTGGCTCACTCAAGGAATACTTGTGTTTACACTTAGGATCTGCCTCGTAAGTGGGTTTGGGAATACCTCGATTAATACGCTCTGGAAGGCGACGGAGTGGAGTTGCATCCGGAATCAATTATCCATGTATTATTCATAACAGAAGTAGAGGTACTTAGTGCCTTACCATCACTACCTGCCGCAGCAATCATGGGAGATGCCTTGTCTGCGATTTGGTCCGAATCATTCTTGGTTTCTGCAACAGAGGATCGAGACTTGTTGCACCGAGGATCACGGGTCCTATCCCAATTCTCGGGATATCCAATCAGCTCAAAACAGCGACTCTTGGAGTGTCCTGGCATGCCACAGTGTGGGCACTTACCTTGAGGACGATCTCGGCTTGGCTGGCTAGTCCGAGTTTGTCCTGGCCGATTTTGTGACCCTTCTCGGTTAGGCCCATAAGGTGATCCACGGGCCTTTGCTGCCATGGCAGCGGGTTCACTCTTGTCAACCTCCGTCTTCATTGCTTCCTTCCGATCGGCTTCACGACGAACATATGCATAAGAAGCCTGAAGGCCAAGTGGGGGATCCTTCCGTAGCACTTCTCCACGCACCTGATCAAACCCATCATCGAGACCACCAAGAAACACATAGACTCGTTGTCTCTCAGTGGATTTTTGAAACACCTTGATGTCATTTTCACACTCCATGGATACTTTATTAAAGTGATCCAATTCTTGGAAAATCTCAGTTAGCTCCCCAAAATAGGTAGCCAAAGGTCGGCCATTCTGACGAAGACGTGATGCCTTCTGATTCAACGAATAAATTCTAGCCTCGTCATTCTCATCGAAGTATGCTGCCTTAAGGGAGTCCCAAATCTCCTTCGATGTAGACAGCCTAATGTACCGTTTCATAATCTCAGGCTTTATTGAAGACAAAAGCCAACTCTTAATTTTTTGATCTTCAGAGAACCAATCATCATATTTAGGATCATCTTCGTTAGGTGCCTTGATAGACCCACGAAGATATCCCATCTTCTTCCTTCCAGCAATATGGATTTGAATGAGAGGAGCCCATAAATCATAGTTCTTTTCATCCAAAACCATACCAATATTAAAGCTTGAATTCTCTGACTGCACCATAATTGGAGCGGCCGCTGGAACAATCTGAGAACCAGCTCCCTTTTCTTCAGCCATCTCTCTTGCTGTCGGTATAGCCTAAAACCTGCAGCGTTGATGGGATTCTGGAACAATACGGACAGACTAACAAAACAGGGGCAGCAACAACTTCACAATTGCTCGCTGCAATTGATCAAGAACACGGCAGAAGAGAAAAAAAAAACGATAAGAGAATGCTAGCTCTGATACCAAAAAGAAAGAATGCTTTTCTTTGATTTCTAAAAAAGGTTAAATCTTAATTACAATTGTACAACAATATATATAAGGAGATTGACTCCTTGATTTACGCCACAATTGGCGCCACAATTGGAGGGAGACAAACTAAAGTGGAGGGAGACAAACTAAAGTAACTAAAGTGGAGAGGCAAAGTGGATCCAATAAGGAATCCAATAAAGAACAAGTCAACACTTATTGGGGTGGATCCGTTCAACAACATAAACAGCAGTATTTCAAGCGGTGCTAATACTACTGGTGACATTGTCGTCAACAACGAATCATGTCGTTTCGTTCAATTCCATAAGCCCGAATACAACATTGAATATGTTTAGTGCCTAGGTGTGTGCCAGGGGCGTCTGCGGATGTGCCATTACGATATGGAGGATCCCTACATGTGTGTTTTGGAGTTGAAAGAAGTCGAAGAAGATGATCAGAAGGCGGATGGAATTGCAGGCAGATTGATGAAATGGTGTTTGATAAAAAAGCTTGTCCTGGACGAAATGGTTGCGGAAAATCCAGACATTGCTAAATGGCCGGCAGCGGCAGGATGGTGGTGGTTAGCTAGTGTGCGGGCTTTTGACCCAAAACGGCGAGGATATTTTGTATTTACGTTTGGATGAAGATATTGTAGCATGCAACTTTCGTACAAGAACTTGGTTCACGAGACAGAGAACAGATAGTGAGTTCCATCCTTGGGCAAAGGCAAATGCCTTCCCGCTTTCTCTCAAACGTTGGCCTACACCACTTCCTAATTGAACTACTCTCATTATTTCCAATCCAAGTGCAATTGTCGACAATTTTTTTGGGCTTAAAATGAGTAATTGTAGCCTTCTCTGCTTAGTGATTTGTTCTCTGCTTTGTTTGATAATTGGGGCAGTGTGATTGGACCTACATATATATAGCACATTGGTCTGCCTAATCATGTGTGCATTCTCTACTTTTGTAACTTATATTATATTGTGTTTATTTATTAAAAACTATTAAAGATTTAACAAAAAGGCTCAGTCTCGACTCACGCAGCTATATATAAGGGATAGGGAGATTGAACGACAACCCTACAAGTAACAATATTGGAATCCACCAGAGAAATTAAGTAAACGTCAAAAATATTGATTGAAAATAAGATGGTAAACCACTAAATGCAACACCATGAGTTGCCTTAAATAAAAAATAAAGAAATCCCAAAACAGTACGAAACCCTAGGTTCTAAAATATTCATAAACTTAGCTAACAAGAAAACAATAAAAATCATAGCTAAAATCATATTAGGAAAATAATATCCTAATAAATAACTTATTCTTCAAAATATAAAATAAAACATTAAATTAAATACAAATCTTGACTGACTAATAATTACTTCAAACTTCCTCAATCAATTAGAAAATCTCAATAATATGCCTTACTTCTTTCCTAGCACCATAATTGACATTTAATTAGAATTTTCCTTTATTACACGATTTCCTTCTAATTTTGAGCAACTCTATTTTAATTACTTTGAAATAAAAGGCACATCATCCTCTTTTCATTGGTCGATGTGGGATTGGGATGTTACAGAAGGCATTAAAGAAGAGTCATGGAAAGTTTTATCTAACCCAAAAAAAAAAAAAAAAACTCACCCGCAGAAGGAATATTATGTTGGTCAAAGATGATCTTGAAAATGATGAGAGTAGGGTTTGATTGTCGAGCATCAGACCCTTTAATATTAATATTTTGTATGGTAGCCTATATTTTTTTTAATTTTCTTTTGGGTGGCATACTGGGAACAGTATATTATTACATTATGGCTCAACAAGCTACTTCTAAATGAAGAAATATGCTAAGTATAGTTGCCCACGAACCTATGACCGTCAACTATTAATATGCAAGTGCAGTTTCTACTACATCAATCGTTGAACGTCATCCGCGTTCTGGCGATGACTATTCCAATCACTTCTCATAGCTCAAAGAAGTATATAAATGTTGCATATTAAATCCAACTTTGTTTCCAAGCGGACATTCTTCTTCACTACTCTAGCTGACTTGATAATGTCGATGAACTCCGGCTAATCAAAGAAAAATGAGCATAAAAGAATCAGTCACCGAAGTTGAAGGGAAACCAGACAGGTAACTGAGACAAGGAAGAAAGAAAAAAATACCATTTATCACTTTATAGAAGAATGCAAGGCTCATGAAATAATTATTTAACTGAGCTTAGAAAAGGAGACAATATTATAACGGTAACTTTCTCAATTGTAAGATTGCTCTGTGCATATACCTTTACTATAAATTTCAAATTTAAGCACAAGAGACACGTCTTCTAAATAGAAAGTCCCAAGTTCGAATTCACTTTCCTATAAGTATCGTAACTATTCAGAAAAAAATAACTGCACAAGACCCAGGCCACAGCTTACTCGCAAGAACAAATAAGGATAACTTTCATTGAAACAAGAAACCATATAAAACATAACAATGCTTCACCCATCCCACACTTACTTCCTGAGTCTGAGCAGGGCTTGCAACCTTCCGAGTTCCAATTGCCCAAATTGGTTCATAAGCCAAAACAATGTTCTCCCAGCTTGATACTCATTCTGAAAGAAAAGGAAAGGGTTAGTCAGCTAGTACACATACCAATCAGGAAAAAGCGTAAAAGGAAAATTCAGACAACGTAAATCCTGCAAACTTTAAACCCAGACAGAAGTATAAACTAGAGATCCTAGAACCAAATCATCACAAAAGGAATGCCTGGGCACATCGCCAAAAAATAAAAAAACTACTACTAAAACAAAGAACATATGAGAATCTTGCTTTGTCAGTGTCAAACAAGTACCTGCGATTGCTTTTGTTTGTGCAGCAACAACAGCCACTGTCGATCCTGTTTCTCGTTGCTCAAGAGTCTCCCCAACACAAGCAATAACTTTTAAGCCTTGAGAAAGTGCTTAAGCAACCTTGTCACCAACAAAATGCGTGGACAAGGAGAACCGCAAGAACGATACTTGATTGTGTGAAGATGTATTCAACCACAGAAAGTGAAGAACTAAAGATAAAATTTGATCACTTGTTACCTCATTGGACTCATTTAGAACAAGTCTTCTTTCAGAATGACCAACAATGACCCACGGAATGCCCAAATTCACCAGCATCTCCGCACCGAGCAAACAAGAAACTGGTCATTTTGTGAACAATTACTCGTTCGCTAAACTTCATGCCTAGCAGTTTAATACAAACATACCTAACCTCTCCGTAAAAGCACTACCTTTGCGAACCCAACAGTTCTGTGACACAACATGGAAATCAGACCACAATAAACTTTTCACAAAAGCAAGAAACACAAATGGAGGGCTCTCAACAACCTCTGCAATAAAGGAAAGCACAACTAAATCAAACATTGAAATACTTGCACAACACCATGAGCTTAAAAAACAACAATATATAGTATATACAACTAGAAAAGCTATCCCTTGTTAAGAAAGTACAATTACTTTATGTGAAGAAATGTAAATGATTACAAGAACAAATTAATTACAAGAACAAATTAAAGTCTAAAACTTACCCACAATATCTTCTGAAGGGAGTTCAGCTTCATTCAGAGTGGTGACAATCTTCTTCACCTCTGCAGTTCTTCCATTCTGCAACAAAAGAAAAAAGGAAAAAAAGGAAAAAAAAAAACCAAAAATCACAGCTTAATCACAGAATCAAATCTAACAGTAGGAATCATAAAATAACAGAGACATACGCATTTCCAGTTGCCACCGACGAAGAGTTTTCTGTCCATCTTCTCTTTAACCGTGATTAATAGCTAAAATTGAAAATCAGGGCTCTTGGTTTTTTTTTTTTTTTTTTGTTTTTTGGACTGACAAATTAATTTTTCTTTTTGGTCAATCGACTGACAAGGCTATTACATTATATATTTGTTGTACGATTGTGACAATCCATTAGTTTTTTATTATAAAAATAATTTTGATGAAGAAAAGAAGGCTGCAGGAGGAGCCTTTTTTGTTATTCTTATCGTTAGGCATGCCTATGTGTCTATTACTCTATTCCACTTCCCTAGGCCTCTTCACTTCCCTAGGCATGTCTCTCTGTGTCCATTCCACTTCCCCAGACAACCACCACACCCCTCATTCACATTGGACCCAGTCTTCAAGTCACATGAGTTTGTCCTCTTGAAGTGAGGTTCTTTCTTCAAAGGACTAGGGCGGCAACCGTTCCCTATAAATAGAGAAAACTTCATTTACAAATTAAACCTACCCAACATGCTGCCAAAGCATTCCTTGAAATTTTTCATGTACTTTTCTTAGGCCTTTCAAGTATTGTTATCACCAATCTTTCTTCTTCGAAGATCATGTGCATATCCAATTTTATCGGCTCATTTAGTATATCACCCAAGTTCTTGTTTCTCTAGCAAGATTCTTGGAGCACCATTTTGACCACCATAACTCTGTGAGAGCCTCCTAATTTATTGTTCGAATTTGTTTTTGTTATGATTTCTCGTTCCTGAGGTAGGAGAACCTATGGCCGTGATATGTTCTTTCTTCAGCCACAATCGCTTTGAAGAAGTCTAGATCTAAGCACACCACTCACCATCCGTATCACTCACTTGCATGACCATCTGTACTCAGTGACTCGGTGTAAAAATTCTGGCAAATAGAAAAATAATTGTGATACTTTGCTCACAAGCACAAAGTATATTAAGACAGGTGAGAAGCTTTCTTCAGCCGTATTAATAGCCACACACTTTGAATTCATATTAAAAATATTTATTTTTTCTGTGGGAATCACAGAAGTTGACCTTGAGATTTAAGTTTGCTGGAAAGAAATTGAAAAGCCTTGTTATGTAAGTGAAAGAGAAAATCTAAGATACAAGGGTACAATTTCAACAACAAAATATACAAGGGTACAAGATCAGTGAGTAAAAGCTAGAAAGGGAGCACCAACAAAAGAAAACAATTACATCCCAACATAAGGAGTTAACTCAGATCAAGAGATGAACACTGCATTAATCTGAAAATAGTCTGTTTCTAAGCTATACACCCTCTGATTACAAGTTATCATTTTCAACATGACTTCTTCTAATCCAATCGAGAACTTGCTTCTTAGACCGAAACTGGTGTCCTTCCGGGCTTATATACAGCTGCAAGAGAAGTTAAGGCATGACCAATGTTAGTTTTGGTCCATTTATGAAAGCAATTACATATATTGATTATAAAATATCAGAAGAGTACCAGGGACGGATCCAGAAATTTTCTTTCCGGGGGTCAACGTCTTAAAGGTTAAAAAATTTATATTCAAAATAACAGACCCATAAAAATAAAATGATAATATTATAATTCATAATTAATTGAAAAAATCATATTACAATTGTCCACGACGAGTTTTCATCTTGCAACTCACTTTCTTTCGAACTACCCACCACATCTCTCGAACTCAAACTACCCACATTATCCGAACTAGAAGTAATTAATGAGAATTTTCTCTTAAAGTATCGTTCTATAATTGTATTTGAAATAACCCCAGTTAAAGAATACAAACTAACAGATACAATCTATTCAAAAAACTCTAATTTATTCAAACTAACCAAAACAAATTCCCAACAACTAATAAAACAAAAAATGCATAAGAATATTCATTAATTATCAAACACAAAAACTAATCCAATTTATCAAGATATAATATAACTAAAGCATATACAATCTAATTAAAAACATCCTAATTTATTCAAACTAACCAATGAGGATATTGTCTGCTAGGATTAGGGTTTTTTTTTTTTAAAAAAAAAAAAAATTTAAAAATTTTAATTTTTGGCAAAAAGATCTTCATAAACATAGCCAAAATAAGCCAGCGCAACCAACAAAAGGAGAAGCAAGCAACAACCAAATGAAGCATAAAGAAAAGAAACACATGCAAAGCTAGGAGGCAGCCAGAACCAAAAGGCGCCAGAGAAAGCCAGCAAAAACAGCTAAACTATAAAATTAAAAAAAGGGTGGGGTTTGAAAAATGGAAAAAACGAGTGAAAACACATTTAGGGATGGGCTCTGTTTCAGTGTTTTTTTTTTAAATTATTTTATTTTATTTATAACTTGAGCCAAAACTACGTCGTTTTGGCCAAGTTTTAAAAAAAATAATAATAATAATAAGTCGAACGACGTCGAAGGAGAGAAAAAAAATTGACGCGCGCTGGAGGAGGACAGCAGCAGCAGCAAGACAGACCAGCAGCCCCTTTGGGGACTTTCATCAAACAGGTTGCAGGGGTCATATTTCCACTCTCTAATGGAGGATTCCAGGGGTTGCAGGGGTCACTTGACCACCCTTGCTCCTCTGTGGATCCGTCCCTGAAGAGTACTAGCAGGGACGGATCCAGAAATTTTCTTTCCGGGGGTCAACGTCTTAAAGGTTAAAAAATTTATATTCAAAATAACAGACCCATAAAAACATTGAACCTCGATTGGTCTTGAACCGGAGTTCCTAAATCTTCCTCGATGGCGTTTCGGTCTTGGTTGATCTTGATCTGCCACAACTGGTGGCTGATGTTGATCAACCACGGTTGGTGGTTGACGTTCATCAGTCGCAGGTGGTGGTTGATCTTGATCCGTTGTGGATGGTGGTTGATCTTGAGAAAAAGCCACCACCATTAGTTGGTCATCTCGTTCCTCAGGCAATGAATTTAGGTCAAAGCGACCAACTACAATTTGAGCTTCTATTGGCTGCGGTATAGCTTGTTGAGTTATTGAGCTCGGTTGGGAGATGATACGCCACTGCACACTGGAGTTCAGCAAGTACAAACATCATAGTCAATAAGATCATCATCATCATCCTTCATTTTCTTACAAGAGCTATATATTGACTTAAATTTGCTCAAGAAAAAAACTTAGAAAAGTGAAGGACAGTGATAGAAAAGTTTCTAATGTGTGTGTTAGAGAAGGTAGTGCTATACCTTTTATACAAGAAAAATGTAGGTCTATACGTTTTCATTAGCCACATCATGTTAGGTTGGTTCAAAGACTATGGACAATTTACACAATTGGCAGGAAAAAAAATGTGATAAATAATTACCTTAAAAATCAAAATTCTCTTCCATGCATGGCACGTTATACATACAATGTAACAAGTATAACAAGTAATGGAAAAAAGAAAAAGGAAAAAATGGATGAGTCTTTTGCTTACTTGTGATAGACGGTTTACACTATTGACATGAAAATATATGGTGTTATGTGATAGATAATTACCTAAAAAATATTTCCATCTTTTTGTGCCTTCTATGTATGGACTGTTATATTCGTTTGCATATAAACTGCTAATGTGTACTAATGTAGTTACAGTAAGGCTACATACAATGTATCAAGTACAACAAATCACATAATATATATACTTCTTTATAAACCAGTATTGGAAAAATAAAATAAGGGAAAATTATAAAATAATAATATTTTTTTTTCGGGGGTATGGTATAAAGAGAAAAAGAGTACTATTCATTAAGGGCTCGTTTGATAACCAATTCAATTTTAGTTTTTATTTTTTATTTTTTATGGTAGAATATAGAGGAAAATGAGAGTGAAGATGAGATTGAGAGAGATGATAAGAGGAGAGGATGGGAGGGAAGAGTAGTAAAAGTGAAAACAATTTCAAATAGATTTCAGTTTTTAGTTTTGTTTTCACTTTTGTTACTTCTTCCTCCCTCCTCCGCTCTCATCTTCCCTCTCAATCTCATCTTCACTCTCATTCTCACTTTCATTCTCCCTATTTTTCCTCTATACTCTGCACAAAAAATAAAAATTAAAAACTAAAAACTAAAATTGAAATGTTTATCAAATGGACCATAAAAAAACTACATATCTTATTTTCCCTTCAATTTTACACTCTCATATTAACTTTTGGCACACACGCTCTCACTATGTATAAGAATGATACAAATCCTCAAATTGGAGTGCCATAAGACAAATTGGGTGTGTCAAACTTACTATACCATTTTCAAATTAATTTGTAGGCATGTAGATTGTGTCCTAACTCATGGCTGTCCATCCTATCAATTTGTGGGCTTTTGAAAAACATGCACAAGCAAAGAAATCAAACGAAAAATACCATGGGCTTAAGAAATGAAAAAATGTTCCTTCTGATTTTCTAATAAACAAACACATCAATATATGTATATTCAATCATTTCCTCAATTAAGACAATATGAAAAGCAAAGATCAAGATGCTTCATCATGATTTACATAGGAAAATACATTAAAGAGAAATCTCTCGATTAACGATATCAAAGCTCGAAATTAAGTAATAAATAATTACAAAAATTATCAAAATTTAGGGTTATTGATAATCATACCTCCTTCGTTCATCTTTTGGCCTTCAGATGCATTTGATGAGTTCACCGTTCTCTCTCTCTCTCTCTCTCTCTCTCTCTCTCTCTCTCTCTCTCTCTCTCTCTCTCTCTCTCTCTCTCTCAATGGAAGCAAATACCTAATTGGTAATTAGAAATGCCCTAGAATACTCTACAGTAATTAGCTTATGGTTAGTTTGCACACATACTAGTGAATAGCTTAGGTCAGTTTTATAAATACAACCGAGGACTCCAGAAGGACAATTTGGTAAAAGTATGGGGTACGTGTCATATGGTATTTGGCGTTTTGATAAATCTTATCTGGTGTTTTGTTATGGACTTTACCTAGCACTCTCGGGTCCACCCTCAACGGTATATAATGATGTGTCAATTCTGATTGGCTATAGTAGGCTTCACTCAGTGTTTGGGATATATTATTGGTAGATCTTATCTGGCATCGTTTTCCTTTGTTAAGATCCCTCAATCCTTATTTGTATATAAGGATGGGGTTGATTATAGCTTAGCTCTTGTGCAGAAAAAGGAAATAAGGGGTTTCACTTCGCTACCATACTAATTTCTTAGTATATCTTATATGGTGCATTTTCCCATCACTAAGATCCATTTTGGATGTTACGTCTTTTGGCTATATCTTTATCTATATCTAACGGGTGTGTCAATTTCATTGAGATTTACTCAAGACATTTGATCTAATAAAAACCATGTTGATTATCTATTTCATGTGTCAGACTTTGGTTTCGAAATCACTTGTTCAACTTGATAACATATGTATTAAGCATCTTAATTGAAACGTGTCGGTCTCAAAGTCATTTTGTCTCATACACATAACCGTTGAGGCGCCAATGTCTGAAAGCACAAACTTTTCAACAACAAGCATGATAAATCGTTTTCTATAATATACGTATAAATTACACCAACTGCGAACAATTAGCAGTTGACCTCCAATCATTCAAATTCTTGCGGTTATCTCTTAGATGATTTTTGGGTCTAAGATAAGTTGAGTCTTAGCATCAACCTAACATGACAATCAATGATGTAGTCGACCTAAAGGATGCAAGGCGAGAATGGGCAAGATTAGTGAGCAATCCCACGTACGTCATTCGGAGAGGGAAATGCGAAGTGTCATATATGTGTGAGCACTTGTTAGAAGTATGCCTCAGAGGCAATCATGAGATGTAAATTCTAAGGATATTTCCACTTAATTAATTAAGGGCATGATGTTGTTTTGAGTAATCGTCTTAGTTATTTACTTAACCAACAAGTTCATGGATTGTGAGACATAGAAAGTGATTTAAAGAAGTTAAGTTTAGGAAACCTTTCTATACCATGTCCACATCCTAAAGAGTTCGTGGTCATATGATAATCAACTGGGTATTGATAATCCGCAAAGACTATCATTCACTATATCTGCTCAATGATGAGGATGACTGGTCTCAAGTCATTCGTGTGGAGACACTAAGATAAGTGTATGGGTGTTCAATTGAGAATGAATTCATTGAATGTGATCAACATAGAGAACTTGAATGAAAGTTTTACTTACATGTCAATCATGATCTCTCAAGTTAGAATAACGTAAATTCCTTAACCTGAGGCACCACGAGTTATGTCATAAAAGCATTATGGGCCCTTAACCATGTTGATTCGTTGTGTTCCTCTGGGCATAACCCAAAGATATGACTAGGGTTCATGTTCAATTCATAGAGACATGTGAATATACAACAAGGGATCTATACCTTCGGTAAATGAAGATAATGTTAAGAAGATGTGATTCAGAAGTCTTTTGTCAAAGCAACGAGCTAGATTAATAATAGAGATTGAGATCATGCTTTAATGAATCACATAAGACTATAAATCACATTATGAGCTTGACATGAATTACATGCCCCAACAGCATGATCAAGAGCATTGTTTTAGAGAAAGACCGTACTATACGGTAATTTCAACTGAATATGTTCACAACCCTATTCTATATTGGCTTGGGCAACCGTGACATGTTGTTAGACATCACTCACGGCTTATGGAAGCCCTAAAAAGAAGATATAATCTAGTTATCATAAAAAGAGAATTAAAAGGGAGTTTTAATTTACAATCGATCAATAAAGAGTTTTGAATCGCTCATTACCTTGCAGATTAGAACATAATAGATCGTATACTGCTAAGGATAGATGAAAGGAAATAAATATGATGTGCATAAACTTATTACTTTAATATAGATTGAATTAATTAAGAGAATGAGGGGAAATGGTACTTTGGACTTAAACTATAACATCAAGTTCAAGGCCCATTGGGTTAGTTAAGACATGTGGGCATATTTGGATGACCACATAAGCCCAAGAGGCCCAATAGAGACCCTATGGCCGGTTTTACATAGAGGGAATTCTGTCTACTTCTTGCAGGTCTGTATAAGTGAACTTTTTCTCTTGAGAAAAGTTAGGATTTTTTAACTAATTTTAAGAGTGGAGTTAGACCACCATCAAGCTCCTCCCACTTAGCCAAAATCGGCCACCCTAGGAAGTGAGCACTAGCATCATCTCCTTCCTAAGTTACATCATATTCTCCATCTTTCTTGGTGTGGAAAAGTTAGAGATCACCTCCATTGATGACTTGGTGAATAAAGAAGGTCTTCCATAAGGTGATCAACTTAAAGGATGTCAACATTGAGTAATGCTTCAAGGGTAAAGCGTTGGGTACGAAAGCCTCGGCCCAAATTTGATCGGGAACCGAGGGATTCGGCCCTACTCTTCTTTTTCAGCCCGTTTGAATTCGAAATGATCAAAACGCCCCACGAACTTAGCCCGACTTGATTTGAAACTTGACCCGGCCCAGCCTGCAATCCGAACTCCTGTCCCATTATACCAACACAGAGCTAACAGTCCAACCGAGTAGGACCTCAGATACAGACACTCAATGTCAGTCCGCGAATCGTCGGGTCAAAATCTGAACCCGACTCGGAGCACGCCCGATCGGCGCCCAAACTATCCTGACTATCGCGCTGGAACCCTAAACTCCGATATACCCCCTGATCCTCTCCTCCGACCGGGCTCCTTTATCGACGCCACGACCAGAACCTCCAATGGTCAAAACGTAAAAGAAGCCCAAAAGCCTCGAAGAGCGCCTGAGCAATCGAAATGTGCAGAGCCAGCTACGTCCGGGTCGGGTATGGAGAATCCAGATGGTGGGGCCGGGCGAGTCAAGCGAAAAGGGTTTGTGGAGCCTCTGGAGAACTGGTTGCCGCAAGGTTGGTCCGTGGAAGAAAGAGTTCGGGCCTCTGGTGCAACAGCTGGGAGTACAGATAGGGTAAGTTTCGGTTTTACAGATTATTGTTAGATTTTCTATGAGCTCAGAAATAGAAATTTCTTATGTTAGTAAGTGTTGGTTTGTTGATGATTAATGCTCGTTTTGGTCACTTCTGTGAAAGAAATGAAGGAAGAGAAGGAACTATAAGATTTGATTAGATTCTCTGTTTTAAACCCATTTTTGTCTCCCATTATGAGAAAAAAAAAAGTATTAAGTAACGTATTGGCAAACAAAATAAATAGGATCCACTTATTTATTTTTGAGCTGATATTGTGTAAATAACCAAAACGACTTCAGTTTAGGGTGTAGAGTTTGGTATTTATGGTTTATATATATTTTGTTTATAGGAGTTTATATTAGATAGCTAATTATTTTGTGTTAAAGATGGTATGCTTTTACCATATTGTTGCAAGGGTTAAAGGTTGATGACCTTTCATCCAATTTTGGTGAAGAAAATCTTCATATCCACTATCTTTAAGCTTAGTGTTGTTCCTTCAAGTTTGTCTACAACTCCTAAGAAGTTATAAACATTAGTGTTATCCTATTTTGGGTATCATTTATGTGATGTTTGCACTGCCAAAAATGCTTCTCACACATTTTGGACTCTTTGGTGGTTTGCTTTCCGAAAACCAACTGTTTTTGGACAAATTCTTTGTTTTGGAATTCAACCCAGTTGCAGAATGCTATTATGCTTTATCCAAAGGAAACACTTTTCTCTGTTTTTAATTTGGTTAGAGGTAAAATAATCACCTACTGGTTCAAGCTACTAATTAGCATTTCTGGCACAATCAGAGCTTTCAAAACATTATTTCTGTTCTGTTCACAATGTCTTCTTTCAATCAGTCCCAATGACACTGTTTGTAATCGTTGGAAAAAAAAAATTAAAATGCTGTATAGAGGGGTCCATGCATTCTGTTGAATAAGAGTGAGTGAAAATGATGCCCTGCACTTGTTATAGCATTTGGAATGAATATTTTGTATAAGGTCAGGATCATGTCTTAGTAATTACTGACATTAAAAGTCTAATAGTTTTTCTTCCCCAAGATGTTTTGGTGCTATTTTAGTAATTGATAAGTATATCAATACCCACTGCCCAAAAAAGTCACATTACTTGTGGTGCTGATATAGAAGGTGATGTACAACTCCTGGCAAAAACAAATGCATATTAATAAAAGTGGGAGGGGGGAAGATCAGTTGACACTAGTGTAAAATATATAGAATTTTGAACCAGTTATTAGCATGTGATAGGATCTTGTTTCCCCAATTTAACCTGTAGATATAATTTTCTTTTCACGCACATATTGTTTCTGTTCGATGCAAGATCGGCAACTATTCCATGAAGAGGGTTAAAGTTTTAGTATAGATGAACTGTTTGACATACATGGTGGGTACTCTTACAACGGTCGGATCGGGAAAATAAAGTCCAACAAAAAGTTATTAAGTGGTGCAGAACACGTTAGTTATGCAAAAGTGTAATTGATCCTGCTTCTAAAGAGTTAACTGATGTATCACAACATTAGCACTCCCCCATTTATTTCCCTAATCTGCATCTTTTTAGGTAAGTACGATTAGAAAGGGAGAAAATTCCCAAGTTTGTGTCCCTGTAGTTCCAATTTCGCCAGTCACTAGCTCATGAACAAAAACAATTGTCCAATGCATGTACAACATTTTTTCAAGAAAACCTTCAAGGTATAAGTGAGCTACATGTTAGATTTACCAGGAAAGATAAAAGGTAGGGAAACCAGAAAGGAAGAAGACTTATGTCCTGTAGATTAGTTTTCCCTCTGTGCAAGTTTTGTTCCAACAACTAAATGGAATGGTAGAGTTCAACAATTGATTTTATACAAAGAAACTGCACTTATTTTTTGTGTGAAAGATTTTTTGCAAGTGGCATAAGATGCTTGTATTTTTAATTGCTACTTGATCTTCAATTTTTTTTACAGTTCCGTTCTTCGCATCAGTTCTGTTTAAATAAATAAAATCCCAAAAATATAAGAACATCGAAGATTGCTTTTGCAGCAATCAAGTCTGAGCAAGGTTTAAATCCTCTGTTTTGCCCAGTATTACGTTGATCCAGTTTCAGGCCGCCGGTTTCGGTCAAAGGTAGAAGTTCTTTACTTTCTGGAAACGGGAACAATTAAAAGGAAGAAAACAACAGAGAATGCCAGTGGTGACAAAACAGTGAGTAAAAAATGACTTCTTATTTGGCCGACAGTGGTTAAAGGTTTTCTTCTATTTTTCTTACTGATATTTTTTTTCCATTTACCTTATTTCTGTCAGTCTGTAGAGGGTTCTGGAAGCCATAAACAAAAGAAGTCTAGCACAAAGCCGAAGAGTTCTGCTTTGAACTTTGATTTTGTCAATGTGCCTGAGAACGTCGTATGGGTTCTTACGGACTCTTCTGCAGGGTCCTGGACACCCTTTATTGGTAACAAAGAGGTGCCTGAATCTACTACACAAGAATGGGCAGCTGCATTCACATCTGCCACATCCCGAAAATATTGATCATTCTCATTGAAAATATTTTGAACCCTCTTTCCATATCACGAGGATGCACCACGAAAAATGGTTATTCTTTTTGCCAACAGACTACACTGACCAATATTAGATCATCTTTCTCCATATTTCCTCCCAACTGATCTTTTTGGAATCTTTTGGATCATACGGACTCATATCATAAGACAGCAGATCTAGTCTACATTGCTTTTTGGTATTTAGTCATTCTGGGTACAGAGCCATTCAAAAGAGTCTTATATTTGCTCTTGATCAAGTTTTTCTTTCTTTCTAAGTAATGTTATTGGCACTCCAAAATAGTCATTAAGCTAGTTGCACTCGTTTGCAAGTTTACGGAGGTGTAAGCATATTTTGGAGTACATATAACATCTCTCCGTTAATTCTCTCTTTACATGTAACTCATGTCTATGTATATCTGTTCCCTTCAGAATTTTGTGTTTGACAGTTCATTCAATAGGCATATGTGATTTTTATGTTTTAGTGAGCACTCTCTTTCATCCTTGTAAAGAAGTGGGTAACGCTAAAGAACACTATTTTTTCGCATCAACGAAGATTAGCGGAAACAAAAACTAATGAATTTTCCCAAGGTGATCTACAACTCAATTCTGTGAGAAATTATGAACTCATGATGTACTCGGTTATATTCGCCAAAGGGAATTTGTTATTGGCACTTTAAAAAAAGTCATCCACTAATAAACGTAAGTAAGAATTTGTATATAAAGAAGTGTATGATGGCTTTCTTGATGTGCCAATAACAGTCTACTCACCTGCAAAGTTCTCAAATTGCCATAGTAAATCAACAAAATATATTGATACTTATTTATGCAAAGCAAAACTATGTCGGACTAGTTGTCATCCAAATATAAAATCATATATCTATAATGGGACAATTTGCTAAAATAATAATAGATTTTTTTTTTTTCCAAAATAGTTGTACTATTTGAAAGTATTTCCCATTTTTCTTCCACGTGCACAAGATTTACAACCAAGTTACCCTGAATACTGAACTCCTCTTACACTCAAGTTCAATTCCCCATTTCTATAAATAGGATTAATGTAAAATAATTTAGACTATCCCTTATATTAAAAAAACAAAAACAAAAACATCTTAAAATAACTTACTTTTGGGTAAAAAGTTAAATTATATGTGTTTTTAATGAAGGACGGGCAAACAACCCCCACCATTATAAAGGTGATATGTCTTTATCTATACAAACCCTGTCCAATTTTGGTTTTGGAAACTTCTTGCCCACGCTTCTTCTTCTTCTTCTTCTTCGAAATTAGAAACCTCTTTTCTTTTTTTCGGTTACAGTTAGAAACCATGTATGATAAGTACGGGGGAACTAATTAAGCCTCTCCAATTCCTATTCTAATTTGGTTTAAAAACTTCTTATAAATATATTGTCGCCAGTAGTAGCTTATAGCCTGCTCAAATTAAAAGAACCTCATTTTTGTTTATGAAAGCTTATACATAATAACCTAGTTGATTAAGCTAAACAAGCTTTTCAATTCTCTCTCTCTCTCTCTCTCTCTCTCTCTCTCTCTCTCTCTCTCGTATAGACATCATGTCTGCTTTTGATTTTCCAATGCCTCTCATCATCGTGTTTCTAATCCTCATTATCATTGGTTTTTGCGGGCCAGACCGCACCTGGTATGATTCTTTTCGGAGTCATAATGCATGTCATGTTGATCTCGAAGCAGGTCGACCGCAGGCCTCAACCGTCTTCACGTATACTGGTACTACTGGAACTGACTGTGCAATTTGCTTGGAAGATGTAATGGAGGGGCAAGAATGTCGGTTGTTTGCTAGTTGTAAGCATTCGTATCACAAGTTCTGCATTGATCATCAGTGGCTAGCCAAAAGGAAAACCAATTGTCCCCTTTGCCGTGCTCCTGTTAAGAAAATATCTCAGTTATGTACTTCTGATGTTCAAAGCTCTTATAATAGATAGAATATTTCAATCACAGTCATGTACTCTTTGCATTATGTTAGCAGCCAAATAAAAATATGGAATAGCATTGAAAGTTTTCAAATTCTGATTTTCTTTGCACAGCGCCTATGGTTTTTCATCCAACTGCATGCAAGTTTTAACTCATCAATTCCCAAAACTTGCACACCAGTGCTATAAGGTTCGAATCACCGTCCATGATACTTTTGTAGTGTGTATGAGAAACACCATTTCTCTTTGTAGTTTAGACTATAGCTTGTGCTAAAAAAAGAAATTCCCAAATAGAAAGAATTTTAGCCTCTTTTCCCTTGAATATTTTATTTATGAATATTAAGACTATACGGGACAGTTTGATATCGAAATATGACATGATATTAATATAATGGGATTATTTGCTAGAATAATTATAGTGGTAGGATTTGAAAGTATTTCCCTTTTTTCAGTCTCAAGAAAATTTTATTGTTATTGTATTTTTGAGCTGCAGTAATCGATTTCATGCAATTTTCTATAGTCATCTTATGTTACCCAAAAACTTGATAATTAAAATTTAAAATAACATGATAATTAAATCCTAAAATTTAAAAATATGTGGATTAGGCCAATTGATCAGTTTAGTGAGTTCGCGCCTTTGTTCCCAGGTTTGATTCTCTCTCCTCGTAAATTAGATAAAATAACCTGATTTTGGGTGAAAAGTGAAATTATATGTTTATAATTAATAGCATAGATTATGGACGGGGCAAACAACCCCGCCATTGTTTTCGGTTATAGTTAGAAACCTCTACAATTCCGATTCTAATTGGATTTAAAAACTTCTTGTTTCTGAATAGAAACTCATTCTTGTTTCTGAAAGCTTATACATAATAACCTAATTAATTAAGCTAAACAAGCTCTTCAATAATTCTCTCTCTCTCTCTCTCTCTCTCTCTCTCTCTCTCTCTCTCTCTCTCTCTCTCTCTCTCTCTCTCTCTCTCTCTCTCTCTCTCTCTCTCTCTCTCGTATAGACATCATGCTTGCTTTTGGTGATGTCTATTCAACCCTTGCCCTCGCCATGGGAGCCCCCTCACAATGATGATCTACTTTTTTTGTTGCAAAGACCGCACGGCCAATGATCATTTTCTGAGTGATGATGCACGGCACGATGATCTCGAAGCAGGTCAACGGCCGTCAAATCTTGGTCGTAATATTGCTGCAGTACAGCCGCCGCAGCAGGCCTCAATCGTCTTCACATATACTGTTACTACTAGTCCTGAGTGTGTAACTTGTTTGGAGGAGTTCAGGGAGGGGCAGGAGTGTCGGTTGCTTGCTATTTGTAACCATTCGTATCACAAGTCCTGCATAGATAAGTGGCTAGCCATAACGGAAAGCAACTGTCCCCTTTGCCGTGCTCCTGCTCAAAATGTATCTTCATTAGAGGGATTTCTGTAATTCTCAGTTCATTACTTTTGATGTTACAAACACAGAGCATGTAACTACCAATTTTACTTGTACCTTTAGAAGTAAATCCCCTCTTGCATTATGTTAGTAGCCAACGAGAAATATGAAATTGCATTCCAAGTATTCAAGTTCTGATTTTCTTGCACAAGGCCTATGGTTTTCATCCAACTACAATTTTTAACTGACATCAATTCCCAAATAGAAAGAATTTTAGCTTTGAATTTGTCCTGAATTACAATGTATATTTCTACTACATACACTAGAGCAATAAAAAAATGGACAAAAATTGTATTACAACATAAAAAAATGATAGATATGTATCTTTGAATGTATATTATGCAAAAACAAACTTAAGCAATACATAGAGGGCAAACAATGTGTATTATGGACATGTATTTCCATTAACTTTCATCCTTTTGGAATTACTACCACCTAGAGAGAGAAACCTATGTTAACTGGGAGAGTGCACCTAAAGGCCAAACTCTGAAGAAAAATGCAAGCCGATAAAAAAAGGGGATATACAGAACCTCATGAACAACAATGTAATTGCTCAGCCAAAAAAAAAAAAAAAGAAGACATTTTGAGACTGAGATCCTTACTGGGTGAGGCAAGATATTGGAGTTTGAAGCTGTACAGCCGTGAGACTTCTTGTGCCTCAAAGGAGCTCTTTAGTCAATACATATGGGTGTTGTCTGGGTCACCAAACAAGGTGTCCGGGTCTTATGAACGAGATATACGATTCCATCTTATGGAAAGTATTAGAAATTGGGATTCTTATTCACATTCAAACATTCATAACTTCACCAGTACTATTACCTTTCGCTTTAGAAAGTATGTTAACAAAGAAACTGATGGTCTTAAATCTGACTCTATCATCTCTTTAAGCAGAAACTCAGCCTCCTCCCACTTCCCATCATTACAAAGCACTCCAATGGTGGAACTGTAGCTAGCCACATTTGGAATCATTCGATTCTTTCTCATTTCTTTGAGCAACCTCAGTGCCCTGTAAGAGCTACCCTCTTTGCAGTAACCATGAATCATCATATTATATATGACATCATTTGGCTCCAAATGAGTGTCACTTATTGATTTGAAGAGCTTCGATGCTTCCTTCATATCGCCTTTCATGCATAATCCATGGATTAAGACACCATAGGTGTGAGTATCGGGCACCATACCGGCCTTCTCCATAGAAAAGAATATCTGAAATGCTCTTTCCATGTCACCAGATCGAACTAAGGCATCGATTAAAATTGTATATGTCACTTTAGAAGGAGAAACACCTCTGTCGTTCATCTCTCTCACTAAATCAGCAACTCCTGCAGAATTTTGGGCTCTAGCAAAGCCTTGAATCAAAACATTATAAGTCACCAAAGATGGTGATTGTCCATTTGACTTTAACTGATCAAATAAACTCAAAGCCTTGTCCAACTTTCCTAGGTTACAAAACCCATCAATTAGTGTGTTAAAAGTAACTGTGTTTGGACTAATACCTTCCCTTATCATCTGATTAAAAAACTTCTCAGCTTCCCACATCCTGATTTCCCTGCACAATCCGCAAATTACGGTGTTGTATGCTACAACATTGCAGGCCACTCCTCTCTCACGCATTTCATCGAACAGTTCCAAAGCTCTGCTCATTTTCCCATCATTGCAACACTCATTGATCAAACAATTATAAGTGCATACGTTAGGAACAACCCCATTACTTTTCATTTTGTCATAGAGCTCAAACCCATCTTTTTTATGGCCTTTCTTGAAAAGCCCATCAATCAACGAAGTATATGTATACTGGTTAGCAACCAAACCAAGCTCCTCCATTTTACCAAATATCTTCTTTGCCCTCTCTAAGTCACCATTCTTGCAACACCCATCAATCAAAGTAGAGTATATAACAACATTCGGAGACAGAACCATTTCCTCCAATTGAACCAAAAGCTCGAAACCTCTATCCAAATCACCAGCTTCGCAGCAACTTTTTATCATTATCCCAAAACTATACACATCCAACTCAACCCTACCCTTAAACTCATTGAAAACCCACCAAGCTTTTCCAAAATCTTTTGACTTAACAAGAGAACCCAACAGATTATTAAAAGTGTTTGATCTGGGAACGAGGCCCTGGTCAACCATCTGCTTCAAAAAGTAAAGGGCTTGCTCTGGCAACTGAGATTGAACATGCGCATTGATGATAGTTTCAAACAGATGACTACAGAGAGGGTTAGAGCTCAAATGGGGTTGAGTTAAACGGTGGAGGAGAGAGGAGGGAGTGAAGAATGGGGAAGAAAGTCGACCAGTGAGCACTTGAAGAATGAGAGACTGGGCGTGTGTTGGCATGTTGAAGGAGAGAAGGCGGTGGAGAATGAAGGATATGGATTGGTGGGTGTGTTGGAAGCCTTGGAGAGTGGAGGAGTTGAAAATTGAGAAGGCTTTTAGTGGCGGGCTCTTCACCATTTTTTGAATGAGTAGCAAAGCTTCGTTCGTTAGAGACATTATTGTCCTGCGTTTTATTGTTGCCTTGCCTCTCTTCGAAATTAGAATTAGCTGAACATTGTAGGAACTCGGAATCGGAAGTTAGTTTTGCCCACCCATGATGAAATGGGCCGGGTTAAACTTGTTCGGATCAGCCCAGTTTATATTTTTAACCGCTTGAGTTAGAGCATTTTCAGTGGCTGGGTTTGGCCAGGGTAGGAGGTGGCCCAAGCCCATTTTGACATTCCAGCGTACAGGTGTGGCCTGGGCAGGAGGTGGGTCCCAGCAAACCGGGCAAGCCCAAAGGCAAAACGAGCCCGTGCTCGTGCTTAAGGGCTGCTAATGTTAGAGCTGATGCTAGCATGATGTCAGTGCCTGGGTTTAAATTTCTTTTAAACTGAATGTGGTGCATGCACCAACGGTAAAAAATATTTAAACTTCCGTGCGCTGACGCCAAGCTGACGTCACCCTTAATTTCCGCCAACGGCTAGAAGCCAGGTGGCAAGTCCTGGGTTGTTCGATCGTTTTTTGTCCTCTAATCTAACGATTGCCCTTTTTTGTTAAAAAATTGAAATTTAAAAAAAAAATCAAAAAAATTTTGAATTTTTTTATTTTTTATTTTTATAAATACCGACCAATATTCTTCACTTTCAACATCAAATCTAAATACATTTTCTCTTTCTTCCTATATTATTCAATTTCCACACCAAATTTTCTTCACTTTCTAAATTTCATTTGTGTTGAAATACAAATGACATCTTCCATCGAAGCTGGAGGGACATGGACAACCATGGAAGATGTTTTGTTGTGTGAGTGTTGGGTCCAAGTTGGTCCGATCACGGGGCATGAGATGAAGTTCTCTGATATGTGGAAAAAAATTCATGCCGAATTTTGTGAAAGATCAGGTTCTGGCTGTACGAAAACAGCTTGGCTAGTAAGTAGAAAATTTTGAATAAAGCCACTATTCATGTGAATAGTGCCCGCCCTTGCAATTTTTTTTGTTGGTTTTCCAGCCATTGCCACGGCAATCCAAGGACAACCACTATTCACATGAGATATGAGGAGAAGAATTTGTATAGAGTTTTGATGTAGGGAGTGAGGAATATGGCTAGGTATTTATTTTAAAAAATTCTATTTTTTTAAAAAAATTTATTTAAATTGGCTGTTGACCTCGCAATGACATCAGCATTAGGTCAGCTTGTCCAGGCAGCGGTCCAAACAAATCTTGCCTAGGGGCTTGCCTAGACTGATAGAACCCACTCCTTGTCCAGGCTAGCCTTCACTACCGGGCTTCGTCTTTGGGGGCTGGGGGTCCTTCTGCCCATAGTAGCCTGCACGGGTGGATCAAAGCCCCTAACGAAACAGGTTGAAACTTAATTCAAAGTTTTAGTGTATAAGTAGAAAAAACAAAATACTCAAGTTTTTGTCTGCGATGAACATGTGAATTACACAGATTTTTGTTAGCAAATTCAATAGAAAATTCCTAAGATAAGCTGTAAATTGATCACGTTTGTAATTTCCCCCGTGTGAATTAATCAGGCACTTATGGTGCCATTTGTAGCTGTAGAGGCTTTTTTTGGTATAAACTAACATGATGTTCATTTACCAAAGATTTAACCTTTAAAATCTTGTACGTTACAATTCATCATTCCCTATACATGAAATTATAAAAATCCCTTCTTCTTTTTTTGGGTTAAAATAAGAAAACTATTAAACTTTTTTTTGGGTGAAAGAAAACTTTTAAACTTCACAAGGTAAGATATAATCCAAAAGATCTAGTTATAACCTTTTTCTTTTCCTGCCCAAAAAATATTTTTTTGGGGCTAAAATGATAATCACAACCAGTTAATGGAATACAGATGGACCTTTACCAAAACTGACAAGATCCGCAAACAAAAACTAAAAATTTCAAACAAACCAATACATATGCAGTTGTGAATTGACCCCACTACCCCCACGTCTCTCCGTTCATCAACTCTCCCTCTTGAGTCTTGACCAGATTGTGGAAAATCGAAAACTGTTCCCATCAACTCGTCAAGCAAAGCATACTAAGCGGGCCCCACACACAGACCTTTCTTCCGAGTTTCAACTTTCAACATATGCTCTCTGGTGTTATCTAGCTCACGCTCCTTTCAGCTTCTCTACACCAGAGACATGGAGCAGAAATCCTCTGCAACCGCACCGCCCAAGCTCCTCCTCCTTTTCCTCCTCGTCTCCGCTTGCCATGTCATGGGAGCTGCCGCTTACTCCATCGGCGTCAACTACGGCACCATAGCTGATAACCTCCCGCCGCCCTCCCAGGTCGCGACCTTCCTCAAGACCAAAACCACCATCGACCGCGTCAAAATCTTCGACGCCAACCCCGACATGCTCCGCGCCTTCGCCGACACCAAGATCGCCGTCACCGTCACAGTCGGAAACGGCGACGTTCCGGCCCTCGCCAAGCTCTCCGCGGCTCAGGCTTGGGTGTCCGCTAACATTCTGCCGTTCCACCCCCGCACGATCATCAACCGGATCGCCGTTGGCAACGAAATCCTCGCCACGTCGGACAAGGACCTCATCGCGCATCTGCTTCCCGCCATGAAGTCTCTCCACGAGGCTCTCCAGCTGGCTAATATCTCCACCGTCCAGGTCGGGACACCTCACTCTCTGGGTATACTAGCCCCCAACACGGGCCCACCGAGTCAGGGCCGATTCCGAACCGGGTACGACCGAGTCGTCTTCACTCCGATGCTCGAGTTTCACCGCCAGACCAAATCCCCGTTTTTGATCAACCCGTACCCGTTCTTCGGATTCGTACCCGAGACTTTAAACTACGCGCTCTTCAAGCCAAACGCAGGCGTTTTCGACAACGCCACGGGGATGAACTACACCAACATGTTCGACGCACAGATGGACGCGGTTTTCTCGGCGATTAAGAAGGTCGGGTACGAGGACGTGGACCTAGTGGTGGCGGAAACCGGGTGGCCCTCCGCGGGCGACCCGACCCAACCCGATGTCAATGTGGACAATGCGGCGTCGTATAACGGGAACCTCGTGAGGCACGTGAGCTCGGGAAAAGGCACGCCGTTGATGCCGAACCGGACGTTCGAGACTTACATCTTCGCGCTGTTCAATGAGAATCTGAAACCCACGACGTCGGAGCGGAATTACGGGTTGTTCAAGCCCGACTTGAACCCGGTTTACGACGTGGGCATTTTGCGAAACCAACAGGTAATTCGGTAATTTTAGTAATGTTTTTGGATTTCTTGCGGGTAAGAATCGAAGAGTTATTCTGATTCCTCATGTGCTGCCAATAGTTTTTTGACACGCGGTGGAGGTCGTATGCTCTGTCTTAACTCAATGGATCACTCGGCTTCCGCGTTTGTGCTTCTGAGCTCTGACAATGCCTACGACATAAGCTCACCTGTCGTTGCTGTCGTTGTTGTTTATGTATAATGACCGTTCGTTAATTATTTATTTTAGGCAGCGGGTCCTACATCTGGGGTGGCATCCGGACCCAGCTCTGGCGGGGCGGCCGGACCCACATCTGGCGGTGCGTCGGGTCCCACGTCCGGTGGAGCAAGAGCACCGTCATCGTCGGAGAAGAGGTGGTGCGTGCCCAGATCGAACGTCTCTGATGCGGCGTTGCAGGCGAACATAGATTACGTGTGCAGCAGCGGAGTGGACTGCAAGGCGATACAAAAAGGTGGGCCCTGCTTTCAGCCCAATACCGTGAGGTCGCACGCAGCTTACGTCATGAACGCTTATTACCAGTCGGTGGGGCCGCAGGATTACAATTGTGACTTCAAGCACACTGGATTCATCACCACCACTGATCCCAGTAAGCTTTCCCTGATTTTTAATTTATTTATCGACATCTTGAAACTAGCGAAATTAGTTTTTTTTTCTTATCTTTTTTTAATAATAAAAAGTGGAAAAATTGGGTGGCAGGTTACGATGCGTGCACGTATCCATACAAGTCGGAGAAGTTAGAAAAGTCGGTGGAGGGAGGCTCGATGAAAATGAAAAGTAGCAGAGTAGCAGAGATATTTATGATGGTGGTAGCTTCTTGTATGATCTTTTAGAAAAATTAATCTTTTGTAATTTGAAAAAGAGTTAATTTAATTTCGTCATTAACTTAGGATAGCTACTCTGGCTGCTGCCATTGTCGTGGGGTTTAATTATTGGTTGGGTGTGAAGAAGTGGCTGTGTTTTGGACAGAGAATTACTTGTAAAGGGGAATAGTGCTGTTTTGTTATTTTGGACTAATAGCGGTACAATATGTGGAATAATTTTTCACATGTTGTTGTATTATTAATCGAGATAGCAAAACAGTGTTATTTTCATTACAAGAAAGTTTGTTGTTCTGTTTTATGGTGTGTTCTGGGTTCCAAAGGCCTCTAGCTAGGACTCTCAGATCTGATGTATTAAATTTGAATCTAGTACTTCTCAACTGATTATGGACCATTATTATTTATTTTACTGGGGGAAATATTTGGCAATGCTCTCTGAGTTATAGATCACGTTTATGGCCAAAATTGGGGACAATGCTTGGTAGCGATCAAACTTTGTGTAGATGCTCTTAAGGATTAGTCGTCTGTGTCGCCCGTGATGGAATCTAACAGAAAATTATGACATAATTGATACATTGTGGCACAATTGCATGAACTAAAAGTTTAAGGGAGACAAAATCAAATTGAAAGTTCAGAAGAGTAAATTATAACAAAGTCCAAAATTTATGGGAGGGTGCTAAAATATTCCCTTCCCTGTAATCTCACATGAATTATATGCATCAACATTTGATGTGTCGTTTTGCGTTTGATTTTTGAAGTCAATAGATCTTCTTGATATCAATTGAAACGTCTCCTAAACCCTATGTTTCATTTGATCTTTCCTTTGAACGAAAGGAAGATGCTTAGCTATAACTTACGACAGAATCTAATTCCTCTTAACTTTCTAAGAGAGTTTTATAGCAATTTCTTTGGAGTAAAGCAATATTATGCTCGTCGTTTTCAGTACAATCATCATATTCTATGGATATGTACGTATGTACGTGTGACTGCAAATTGAACAAACATACTATTACAAACTATATCTAGTGACAAGGGATATATGTGATGTGAGCAATGTTATGAATTCTCGCATGCATCCAACTACTCTTATCCAAAATTGATCATGAAACTAATATTTGTGCATGATTTCTTGTTATATAATACTATATGTCAAATAGCGGTGAGACTCAATTGTTTAAGTGAGATCTACTACTAATAGAGATGTGGTCTGAGATAATCAGTATTTAACCCCTTTTTATGACAGTTAAACCATTAAATTAAGGCTTCTTCCTAGGCTTTGCCTCGAATCTCAATTTTCTCATTGAATTTGCAACGGGGTCAATGTGTTCTTGCGCTTGCATTTCGTCAATTTTGTCAATAAAGTCGTTAAATTACTGACGTGACATGAACATTTAGTAATTTTAGTTATGAACAAAATTTTAAAATCCAAATTAATCTTCAAAATGTACAATATCATAATAATAATAATAAAAAGCTTCAAAAAAACACGGTAGTTTTCTACCCGTCTTTAACTAGACATTATACATATTCAAGTATGGGTAAAGCGGATATTGATCCCCTTGCAAGACATAAACAGAATCACGACAAAGCGGACAACTGGTACCCTTAGCTAGCCACTTCTCAATGCATCCTCTGTGAAACGTATGCTCACACTTAAGAACCCTGCACTTATCTTCTTCCTCAAACTCCTCCATGCAAATAACACACTCGTCACTGTGAAATCCAACTCTCTTGTCCACTCGATACTTGAAAGGTATACCACAGCAGATTAGCCGTGGCCGCAGCGGCGGTCTTCTGGCTGATCTTCTCGTTCTTGGTGGTGCGGTTAATGGTGTTGTTATTGTTGGTTCCCCAGATTCAATGTCATGCGTTGGATGTACTCTTTGATCAGCAGCATTTTCCCTGAGGATCCCATAAATGATGGCGGCTACTATTAGAACGCATAATAGCATCAGCACCACGGTGCGTACATAACCAAGCTCTGGTGGCGGTGAAGGCGGTAGCGAAAGAGGAAGAGGCAGAGGAGCTGCCGATACCATGGCGGGCGGACTGCGTGTATGAGGTGAGAGTAAGCCAGTGTGGTTGTTTGTACAAGGATTGCAATTAATATATACTTGAGGAAAGCCTAAGTCCTAATGGCATAAGGAAAAGAAGAAAAAAGAAAAGAAAAGGAAAGTTTCTTGCTAGTTTAGGATTTTGGCGGTACAAAGTACGCACGGGAGGTTTGGGTGTGAGTAAGTGCAATAGTCTATATGCTTGTGGCAAGTTAAACCCCTATACTATACTTGGAGAAAACAAAAAGATTGGGGTTTTTCTTTTCCTTTTTGACCGGATGGGAAAAATTCAAATTTTACACAAATCCTCAATTAACTATACATAATAGATATTGACGGTTGTGTGAACCTGATTTTGATCTCCTTGCACAACCCAAACACAATCTCGACAAACCGGACAGTTGCTAGCCGTAGCAAGCCAATCATCTATGCATTTTTGGTGAAATGCATGCCTACAATTGCTAAGAAATCTGCAGTTTTCTCCTTCCTTAAACTCCTCCATGCATATAACACACTCATCACTGCAAATTCCTATTCTTTTGCCCACTTGATGAATGAAAGGTACACCATAAGAGATTAGCCGCGACGGTCTTCTTGTTCGCCGTAGATTTGTCGTTGTTGGTGCCCCGAATTCGATGTCCAAGAGGGTTAAAGTTTGATCAGCCCTTTGATTTACATACAAGTTTCTGATGAGCAGGTATATGTTGATGGCTACTAAAATCATTAATAGAATGACATGGTATGATTCTACAACAGCGTGCCCCAAGGAATAGTACCTATCAAGCGGGCTATGTAGCAATGATAGAATTAGGTTTGTTGCCATTGATACCTGTGAAAGCGGTGGAGGAGGAGGAGGAAGAAGAGTGAGAGGCGCCGTGGATAGCATAGCGGAGTGTGTATGTGTGTGAGAGGGAGAGGGAGAGGGAAAAAGTTCAGAAATGTACTGTATATCATTCTAGCCCACATATTAAAAACAATTAAAGTACAACCGCTTGTTAAAAAGACACAAGTCCTAACATTGCTCCCAATATACCATCTCATATATATGTGATGTTGATATATTTTGAGTTTTTTTAACGGCGGTTGTACTTTAATTGTTTTTTATATGTGGATTGCATCTCAATCCAACAAATTATTTGTATAGTAGATTGCATCTAAGATTGAAGTGAGACTCCTTAATAAAAGAGCAAAGAATAAATCCTAAACCAAAAAAAAAAAAAAAATTAAATGAACACTTCAAATTTGTTTACTAACTCTCAACATACTCTTGAAATTATATAATAAATTATTTGTATCATTTTATTTTTATTTTTAATATAGCGATATGAGGGAGGGGGAAAATCAAACATAAGACCTTGGATGACTAAATGCTCTTAACCACTCAAGCTACAAGCCCCTTGTATTTGTATCACAGTTATTAGTTACTAGCTAGCCTCTTCACATGTCTTTTATTAATCAAATGCGCTAAGCGCGACTTACAAAATTTAACCATGCCTGTATGAACCGCATCAATGAGTAAAAAATCAAATATGAAAACAGTAATTTGAAAGGTAAAGTTTAAGGTTAGGGTTTGGAGGAAAAGCAAACATCTTCGACTTTGCTGAGATTGAGAGATGCAGAGAGTGGAAACTTTAAGCACAGGGGAGAGAAGAGAGTTAGAAGAAAAATAACACCCACATTGACATAATTGAGATATAAAGAAAATTCAAAAGTGGAAAAATTAGCTAATAACCTTCTATATAAAGAAAACTATTTGTACTATTGCCAAAACTCCAGGAAACTAAGCAACACAAATGCTTTCAAAAGAAATCAAAAAATTACTGATTTAGTTTTCACACTGTTATATAGCAATGTACTTTCCAAAACAAAAAATAATAACATTTATGCAATTGTTTCCAAAATGTAGAAAAATACTTAACAATTGCACAAAACCCTTGAAGAAACTGCAAAATAAATACCATATATATATATATATATTTCTGTGTGCCTTTGAATATTAACTAGCTAGACTTGATTCCCATTTGTGGTAACGCACTTCGAACCGAAGCACGGCAGAGAGGACAGTGCTTGTTCCTTTGTAGCCATTTATGCATTTCTGGTGATAGGTGACATGTCGTGAGCCAACACAGGTCCCCATATCCTTAAACTCCTTGAAGCAAATCGCACACTCGTCACTGCTAAATATTTCTGTTCCTTGGCAAGTCCTGTGTGTGTGTGTTGTGTGAAGACCCTTAAGGCTTGTTGCGGTGTTTGGGATTCAAGATCGCAGGTTTGGTCATTCGTTGGATTATTATTTCTCCCTTTACACCAGTACAAGAAGAGGACATACATGACGGTTATAGGCAAGATTACTCGAAATATTAGTTGCATTAAGTGTGCTGTCGATGATGGTGGTTGAGGCGGAGGCGATGGTGGAGGAGGTAGAAGAGTCCGAGCCACGGCTACCATGGTGAGCTACTAGTTGTGTATGAGAGAGTGAGATCCAGTGTTAGGTACCATGTACTGTTTTTTTTATATACAATATACTTTTCCATTAGGAGCCTAAATTTTTAAGGGCAATGGTCAATGAAGGACAATCTAAAAATTGACTGGAGGTTTTGGGTGTTGTGGTAGCAAAGAATCCACCACTATTGTAAATTGACTGGTTTCCCCTTGCAAAACTACTTAATGGAAAAACTTCCCGTCGGGGCACGAATTTACTGACAATACCATGACGATCAAGGTTTGGGTTTACGTAAAGGGAAGGATATCCCTTGTCCCCCGTAAAGGTTTGGGTTTACGTAAAGGGAAGGATATTTTGCTAGGTTTGGAATTGGCTATAGCTTCGTCTTTCTCTTGTTTTGGTCTTGTTTTTCAAGTGGTCCTGTCCTCTCTGATCACTTGGCTGTAATGTTTACTGTTTTGAATTACATATCTACACACACCGCAAATAGAAAAGTTATTCCCCGAAGTTAATGATGGTAACAATACAATGCACAAACTTACAACAACAACAAATTCCCAATTAACAAGTAATTTTGAAGAAGAAACCACAACATTAAAAACATTATTATTATTTTTCTTCTGTCTTTGAAATTTAATATTGACTAGGCAGTACTGTCTACTTGATTCTCTTGTTCGGTTTGTATGCTTTGAACAGAAGCACGACAAAGAGGACATGGTGGTTTGCTTTCCTTGTTGGTTAGCCACTTATCAACGCACCGTTTGTGAAACGAATGCTTGCAGTTAGCAAGCAACCGACACTCTTCCCCATCCTTAAACTCCTCCAAGCAAATTGAACACTGATGAAGATCCTCATCATCAGTATTAAGATTGCGGCTGTTGTTGTTGTTGCTGCTTTCGATTCTACACGTGAAGACCATTGTGGTCTGCGGGGGATTCTGCGGGGGATCCGTTTGTGCTTCGAGATCGACAACGTTATCATTGGGCCTATTACAAAATTTGAGGAAACAAAAGGCCGCAAAGAGGCCAAACCATGCTAGCATTAAACCTAAACCAACCATATCAGCAAGCCTTAGCCTAGGATTATCAATAATTGAAGGTGATGATGGAGGCAGAGGAGGGAGAGGCATCACGCAGTCTTCGCTGGTCGAAATAAGACGAAAACAAGGATTTGACATGATGTCTGTAAGCGTGTAAAGAGAGAGGAGATGATTTAAAGAGCTATTTAGCTTATTATATCTGGCCAATATATATAAGAAGTAGTTTCTAAACCAAATTGGCCTCGGAGATTGAAAGTCCACTTCTTCTTCTACTTCCTAAGAAGAAAGTGTGTGAGCAAGAGAAGTACTTTTTAAAACCAAATTTGGCCTGGTTTTATATAAAATAAAATACATATAATCTTTTGTTTCTGCTTCTCAAGTCGGTTTCCAAAACCAACATATATGTGTAAACGTCCCATATCCTTAAACCAACTTATATTTTTCTATTCTTTTAGGGCCCATTTGGTATATTATTTGGATCCAATTTTATAAATTAAAAAATAATAATAAGTCTAAAACTTAAAAAACTCGTTTGATAGACTCATTTTTAAAAACTCAAACTCTCACCCAAAACAAAATAAAAAACACCCCATTATTGAAAACAAAAAAGTGAGGTTTTATAACTCTCTCTCTCTCTCTCTCTCTCTCTCATCAAGGCCATTGAGGTCTCCTTCGTCCACTACCCAACAGTTATGAATCCAGGACTTCAAAATGGGGTGGGCTAAATTTACCTTACGTATAAACCTATTAAAAAGACAAATTACTAGACGGTACAAGTGAATTTCATTAATAACAAAAAATATACATGGGAACATAATGAACCCCTCAAAATGCATCTAGTACAACTTTAAGTAAAAACAACATTAAACTACAAGAAAAAAGCAGTTTTTAAAAAAAAAAAAAATACAAGTGATCATCTAAAGGGGGTGGAGGTTTCTCACACATATACTAATAAATAATATATTCATAATGATGTTGAGAGATTAATAAAAAAATATATACAAGCAATTAATAAATAATTTTGTGAGGAAAAGATTAAGCAAAATTAAAGAGTGGTAAATGATTTTGGTGGTATGAAAATTTTGAAGAAATAGGTGGGTTTTATAGGGAAAATTGAATGGTACAAAAAATTTAGAAAAAGAAAGAAAATTTATGTTGGTATTAATTTTCAAAAAATTGCCATTGGTCATTGGTAATAATTGTGATTGCACTAACAATATCGAATCATGCATAGGTAGTTGGAGCAGCTTCAATGAGTGTGAGTATTACTGTTTTAAAACCGACCGTTGGATGAGCAAAGGTTGGTTGAGTGCATGGGCATTGATAAGTGAGTAGATATAGCAGCTGCATTGAGGAGAGTGAAGCAGCTCTTGAGTAGGGGTGTGTGGGGTGCGCTTGAGTGGGCTGGGTATTAACGTTAGGTTATAAAAGATAAAATCACCAGCGATTTTTTCCCAAGTTAGCATGTGCATAGGTCCGTCCTTGCTACCCAACCCAAAATTGATCAATCTTTTTTCATGTTTTGGGTTTCTAATGAAAGCTCACAGATTTTCCTTTTCTTTTGTTAATTTCAATTTGGAAATCTAGGGGTTTCTGATTTTAATTTCAATTTTATTTGGATCTTAAAAATAGTTTGGAGTTCAATACCAAATAAGTTTTTAGATCTTAAAATCAGTATTTGAAAACTCATATTTTAAAAATGAATTAAAATGATTGAGTTTATTTTTTTGAGTAGGATATCAAATAGGTCCTTAGCAATTCCTTGTATATATGTGAAGACCCTGGGTGTACCTCTATTTGCACTTATTTGCCATGAACCAATCTTATTCTGACACATGTCCTCCTTTTAAGAGAAAAAAAAGTAAACCATAAAAAAAAATTCAAAAGATTTAGATTCGTTGTGCTAGGAAATAAAATCCCTACCTTTATTTTTTGCAAGAAGTATATACTGTTATAAAACTAGAATAATCAGAGGATGAGAAGTACCACTGTAATATTGGGAGTGGAATTATATTTCTCTTCGTGGTGTTTACACTGACAGAATTTCTCCTCAGATAGACTCCACTCTTTCTCTTCTTCTGACTCTCACTCTTTCTCTTCTTCTCTTTCGTATGTTTACAAGCAAATATAATGTCTATTTATAGGCAAAGCAAATGGCCTTTAAGGGAGACATAATGATTTCTCCCCAACATCATTATCCCATCTTTTGACTAATACCCTCTAGCTATATCTCCATCTTTTGACTAATGCCCTATAGCTTTATCTATGTGGGCTTCATTTCTTTATAACATATACTTGTTAGAAAACAGAGCAAAGGAATTTCTTGTTATGGTTTACTTTTGCCCTGCTTACAGTTGTACACTAGAGACTGTAGCACGACAAAGGGGACACTACATCTTCTTGAGTAGCCATTGATCAATGCATTCTCAGTGAAACGTATGTTCACACTCAAGCTGTCGACATTTTTCCCCGTCCTTAAACTCGCCCAAGCAAATTGAACACTCCGAGTTAGTGTTAGTAGCAATTGCTTGGCTCTTTGTATATCGGAAACTTGACGCCTTCTTCTCCGCCAGCAGCGGTGGTGTTTTTGCAGCAGTGTCTTGGTTAGGATTATAGTTAGGAGGAGGGTGAGGCTGTTGTGGATGATTTCTTTGTGCTTCTACATCATCAATTGGAATATTTAGCTCCCATCGTCCTAAACACACACAACAGATACATAAAGACCCGAGGATGAAACAGGATAGGATAGCTGGGATTAGAAAAGAGGGGTCTTCACTCCAGAAAGGAGGAGGAGGTGCTGCTGGAGAAGGAGGAGGAGGAGACATGGTTGCTTTTTAAAGTTGAGAAAAATACAAGTGATATTCTGCATTAGTCTAATCTAAACTATAAAGAGAAAAATGGGAAAGACATCCGCGCTAGCCAACTTGACTAAGCTCATACAGGTGAGAAAGATGTTTAAGAAAGAGGAAGAGGGAGACTTGGTATATGAGATTGTTGTAAACCTTCGTTTGTTCAGGAAGAGAATATTTATATTAGTATAGAGGAGTCCTAGTCCTAGACAAGGAATTGTAAACTTAGCCGTTTGTAATTAATGTAAAGAAAAAGAGAAACCACTAAACAAGAAACAAAAAAGAAAATCTTCTAGATACCACAAAATAATGTCAACAACATCATCGTTCTTTGTTTGTTTTGTACTAAGAGTAAGAAATATCAAGATGCGATGATACAGAAAAAAGAGAAAGCAAGACATACGTTATATTTCGAAGACCACAATACGAGCCCCAAATAGATTTTCTTTCAAGTGGGTCGGGCCTCAAGAAATATTCAAGTGTGGCCCAAAAAGCTCCTAACTAGATTATGTGCTGTTAAACGAACCTTAAAATTAACTGAGTACACCCTACTACTAAACTATTTATTGAATTACTAATTTACCCTAATATAAAATGACCAAAAAGTTTATATTGAATTGTGAAACAAATAAAATTTTAATAAGTACACCTTACTCACTATATTCAACCTTTATCATACGTAGAAAAGTCTTCGTACTGCTTGGTACTCACGAATAACGCAGCGAGTGTTAGTTTAGTTTAGGATTGGTATTACGAAATTAAAGATTTTGATGAAACCCAAAATCTGAAAAGTGGGCACAAATTCATGTAAAAAGAGAAACCTGGTTTATGATTGATATTAGAGTGTTGTACCATGACTGTTTTTGGTAGTTAAATAGCGTGCACTTAGTTAATTTTACATTTTGATTAAAATATTAGGGTTAACTTAGATTATAGGGTGTACTCAGTTAATTTTAAGATTCATTTAACAGCATTTAAAAAAAAAAAAAAATGGACAGCTCCTACTATAATATTTGTGTAAATCCATGTGGGCAAAGGTTTGATATCTTTAGACACTTAATGAACATTTGTGTAAATCCCCCTCCTCCAATCGCTCGTATTAAAAAAAATAGTATAATAAGAGTTATGAAGAAACAGTGCGAGGACGTGACACGTATACTCTCTTATGTTCATAAGTCTTGGACATTAGTCTCATTTACTTTATTAATTACTTGATTGTTTGATTGAGTTTGAATTTCCCACCATTTTGTTATTAACCAATCCTACCAAATTGAAATATTAGGCTACCACCTCAACATCATTTGTGAAACGAATGTTTTAATGTTTACAATCATCATCATAAAGTGGTGCTGCTGCTGCTGCAGGGGGAGGAAAAGGAGGCATGATTGAGAATAATGAGAAAACAATAGTTGCCTGATTTATGTATGAAATCACTTTTCGAACAAAAAAAGAAGAAAAAGAACCCTAATCACTAATTAATTAAGCAATAGGCCCAATTCCTATCTTATTAGGATAAATATTTGGCTTGTTCGAAACGACATCGTCTCGGACCTATATACGAAAGACGGTTTACCCAATTGAATTATATTTGTTGATAACTTGATATATTCAGTCGGGGTAACTTTCCCCAATCAGAAAGTCCTTTCATTGACGCTTTTGCTCTTCGAGAAGCTCCGCTTCGCCTCCGATCAGGGTTTCACAGGTAAAGCTTCAATCTTTCCATGTCGAATTTCGCTCTCTTTCATTTCGTCTCTATCAATTGCAATATATAAAAAAGAACCCTTTAATTTGCATCCCACCACCGTACGGACAATTTTCGATTTTCTGTTTGATTAATGCTCAATTTTTTTGAAGAGAAGTTATTCGGTTGTGCTTTCTTCTCATCGGAGTTCGTTTCTGTTGCATAAATTTCTGCACGCAATTTTGTAATTAGACAATTCAATAGGAGTTCAAGGAAACCCTAGAATTTAAATTTCAAAATTTTCGACTTATTAGGGTTCTTGTTTGATCGCGAATGAATTCGAAGAATTCTTAACTTTTGATTTCATTTAAATTCAAGTAGTTGTTGCGTTTTTCTTTTTTGTGGGTATAATTTCTGAGAATTCTGATTAGTTTGATTCTCTGTAGGGTTTGATCTTCGAATTTCAAAATGCCTGCCACAGCAGGAAGGGTTCGCATGCCCGCGAACAATCGGGTGCATAGTAGTGCTGCCCTTCAAACCCATGGTATATGGCAGAGTGCAATTGGGTATGACCCCTATGCACCCAACAAAGAGGACAACAAGACTTCTGCGCAACCCAATTTGTCGAACTCTGAACCAGACGCTGAGAATGCGTATGCGAGCTTCCAGGGCCTCCTTGCACTTGCCCGTATAACTGGGTCCAATGCTGATGAGGCTCGTGGGGCTTGCAAGAGGTGTGGCCGTGTTGGGCACCTCAACTTTCAATGCAGGAACTTTCTGAGTGTTAAGGAAGACAAGGATAAAGACCCAGACGCGATTCAGGCTGATGTTGCGTCTGAATTGGGTAAGTTGAAGAGGAAGCTGGGAAGGACAAATGGGAAAAACGTGGCTGAGAGTGAAGAGAGTGAGGATGAGGATGAAGACAGTGAGAGTTCAGATTCAGATTATGATTCAGAGATTGAGAAGATTATTGCTCAAAGAAATGGGAAAAGGGCCGTTAGAAAGGATTCTAAAAAGAAGAATAAAGACTCAGATGGTGATGTGTCGGATACGGATTCCGGGGAAAGGAAGAAGAGAGGAAGGTCGAAGAAGAGGAGTAGCAAGAGGAAATACAATGATGATTCAGATGATTCAGATGAATGTAGGAAGAAAAGAAGGAAGGAAAAGCGGAGGAAGAGGGATGAGTCCTCAGAGGAGGATGGTGAGCGCCGGCGGCGGCATAGGAAGAGTAGGAAGGAGAAGAGGAGGAGGAGAAGTCATCGGTATTCGGATGACTCTGAATCTGATTCGTCTGAAGATTCTCATTCTCGTAAACACCGCAGTCGGAGGAGCAGAAAGGCAGTCACACCATCTGATTCTGATGATGATTCACGGGTAGGTAGGGGCAGGAAGCGATCTGAGAAGAAGAGCCGGAAGCGCCATCATGAGGATGATGAATAAATCGATCTAGGAATGGTCTCAAACTGTGTACCCCAGGAACCAGTTTGAATCTATGTAGTTTGCAACAATATGCTATTGCAACCTTTGTATTGATTCTGTTCATTTGCTTGGACATGCTTCTGTTGTATTTGGCTGTTTTGCTTTCTGAGATGAAACTATCACTTTGCTTATCGGAAGTTTGAACGTTTCTGGTATTAGTTCATTCGATCTTGTGCCATTTTCTTGCGTGAACATTTATTTCATCCTACTCTTTGAATGATATTTACAGAGCATATTGTGCTATATGTATATAAGATCGTATATTTCGCCCTAGATTTGTTTTCTGCAAGCTTTTGAATATATCACAATTGTTGCTAATTAGTATAGCATGCAGGAGTATTGTAATTAGTTTTGTTCTGTTGATTTCCTCGAAGCTTTGGTTAGATTTGGTTGTTTTGCACGAATAAAATTGTTACTAATCATCTACTAGGAAACTTAATAGCTCTTTTGATTTTCAGTTTCTGATGTCACTTGTGTTGTAGCTTTCTTGCTTGTGGTGATTTCTGGTGTCACGAATGCTTTGCTGCAAATGTTTTATGTAGAATTGGTCTTCCATTGGCATTTTTGTTGGCTCTAATGACTAATGCGGTGTTAAAGTGAATACAAGCAAACATTTTGTGGGTTTCATCTCCTGGTGCGTATTCTTGTGGATTTTCATAATTACTTCATACTCGAGTAGAAGCTTTAGTTTAATGGAATGGACTTATGCTTCACAAGTGGCCAAGTTTTTGTTTGAAGGGCCAAAACTAAGCGAAGGTTCCCACTCTGTCACAACAAATATAAGGACAAAGCAATTTATTCATCACATTAAGGAAGTCATGGATTGCTACATTGCTTGGATTAGTAACAGTAAAAATTCTTATCTGACAGCAACTTAAGATCCCATGTATCTACAGAATACAATTTGCTGTTTTCTCTTGACAAGAAAAGTGAAATCGTGAAAAATGGGTACAACCACTATTTGCCCCTTTTTTTTTCCCAAATAAGAAAAGGGGGGAGATTCTCCAAGAAAAACAAAGAAAGGAAAGGCCAAGATGGCGTGATCGCACCCTCTGGTGATTTGATGACTAATCTTGTGTTGCAGCTCCCTGGTTGAGCTCTGCAAACCTCATGCCAACACGCATTGAATGCTTTAGGAACTTCTCAGCACATCGCCTGACACAGGTTTCCTCTTGCTTCTGCAACGATTTGTGCTTGAAGGTATCGACGCAATCAGTGAAGCATCTCTCGACAAGTGAGTTATACATCCTCAAACTGCAAGGAAATTCATACTGTTAGCAGATTTGTTCCATCCTTCAGCATGGAAATGGCATCAGACAAAGCCTATCAAATTTACCTCCACCAATTCATCCTACACAGAACTAGGCAAAGAACTAGTTCAAAGCTATGATAACAGTTCTTTTACATGCAAATAAGCATCCAACTTAGAAGCCAGGTACTAAGAATACCTGAACTTTAGTCTTGGTTACTAAATACTAATGACTCTGATGTTCACCCATTTCCATGCATGTTCTCTTAAGCACTTTGCCTAAAATTTGAACTTTTGGGATATTAACATTGCCTTCTGTACATGGTTGGATTAGCATTTCAAAATGGCGAAAACAAGTAAATGTAATACAAAATGGGGCAACACTGTTCTCTTATGGATGATGAACCTGAACATGACAAAGTCTGCAGGAATCATGAAATTTGTACTAGAAATGTCTACATGAAAAACACAATTAAAGGTAAAAGATCATTCTTCTTCCTAGTAACACAAATGCTTGAAAGAAACAAATTCAGGTCATCAAACAGTATCTCATATATTCTTTATCGCTTTATTTGTTACTTGGGTAAAATTCATAAACTAAGGAATAAACAACATTTGCACTAACACATAACTAGTGTAGTTCCCAAAACGTCCAGAAGCAACACAAATGTTGCCATGGTTTTAAGGAGAACTTTTATATGGCTTCACAAAAAAAGAGTTCTCACAAAATTAAACCATGTGACCTAAATAAAAGAGGAATTGTGAAGCAACAAATCTCAGTCAATCAAATGACTCGGATCTTCCATGCTCTTAGCAAAATTACTAAATCTTCAGAGGCTTAGAGAAAAAGTTTTTACCCTTTGATTCCGAATTCATCAAAGACACAACGCGATAATAAACAAACATTTGAGTAGCAATTCAACTGGAAATAAAAGCACAATACATTGCGCTACAGAGAACAGATTGAAGCAGACCAAAAGATCAAAACATTCCCCCACTACAAAATACATTAGAAATGCAAGAACAAATTAAATCATGCAATACCCAAAATTCTATTTTAGAATCACAAGCTTCTATCTTTACATTAACATAACCGTTCTCAAATCAAATAACAGAGACTCAATGCGGCAAAGACCAAAATTCTCTCTTTCCTCAAGTGAAAGATTACAAATTTACAATTTTGGATGAGCAGAACCAAATTTCGAGTTTTTTTTTTTTTTTTTTCATATTATCAAGCAGAAATTCAGAATTTGAGAACCCACAAGACATATGAGGAAATGTAGAAACTCGAAGGGAAAAATTGGGAAATTAATTAGATAAAAATAAAAACCTGTCGCGGATCTGGAGCTGATCGATCATAGTGGCCATTCTGAGCTTGTCTTCCTCTGGAAGGGAATCCAGATCTCCTATCATGCTCTTGTCCATACTTGGATTTATCAACTATTTCAGGATTTTTGCTAAATTAGTTACTCTCTCTGGAAAATCACAAAGTTGGGGTTTATGGACCAAGATCGTGTAGCAGATCGCTTCCCCTTTATACCGAGTTAAAACCCTAGATTTCGAGGAGGCGGATATCATCATATGCTTGTAACGGCGCCGTTTGTTAGCTCTGTCCTCTGAGTCGTATTAAGATGATAGTGGCCGTTGGATTTGAGCATGCTATGAAAATTCAGAAATTGGCTTTAGGCAACTTTCTTTTTCTTTTTAAAAAGAACTAATATGAAATAATAGTCTTTTTCTTTTTTAACAAGAAAACAGTACAACTACACTAATATAATTGGAGGAGAATTCGAACTTGGGTGGAAGAGCACACTATTATTGCTAACTAAACAAACCTATAGATTTATCTTTTTTCTAACTAAGCATTTGTATTTTGTGGGATTTCATTTGCTACTTTGCTTTTTTCCTTTGCCCTTTTCTTTACTAGCTAAATGAAGAAAACAAAAAAGGTCTTTATTTTGTGGGTTTACATCATAATTGAAAAGTACAACATAAAGGCTTTTTAGTTTAGGTGTAAATATCGAAATGGTCTCTATATTTTACTTTATTGGTCAATTTAGTCCCTGCATTATTAATTTGGCCAATTTAATCCCTGTGTTTGTATATGTTAACAAATTTAATCATTTTCGTCATAGATTGACTAACATATACAAATACAATGACCAGATTGGCCAAATTAATAACACAGTGACTAAACTAGCCGATAGGATAAAACTCATGAACCATTTTAACATTTAAGCCTTTATTTAATATATATATATATCCTGGTTTTAACCAAACAAGATGTGGATTGGACTGAAATGGTTAGAATATTGTTTTGGATTGCAGGCAGTATGAGATTGGAGTAAGTCAGTTGTTATGGTTTAGTTTATAAAATTTAGTCTCATGTTTGTATTAGATCATTGCTTCTTATAAACTTTATTTTTTTTATTTACATCAATTTATTTGAAGCTATTGTTCAATTTAATTGTATTAGAAATGGTATTGGTAGCTTGCATATGAAGTTAGTGCTACAGAGTTCTTAACTTATAGGCCAGTTTGTTAAGAACTAGTTAAGGATTTGGATTTGCACTACAATCCCGTTTTTAAATGAAGGAGCCTTGACCCTTTTTTATTGTGTTCAGAACCTCTTAAGAAGTTGTCTGGTCCTCAATTTGGTGGGGTAACACCAACTGGCCGCCATAACTCTGGACCTCTTCCTCCTATTCTCCGTGCAACAGGTCTCATTACATCTAGACCCATTTCTTCTGGCCCAGTAAATGCTTTTGAGGCTCCTCGTAAGGTATATGGTCTTTTGGAGTTAATCGGATCAATGAAAGTACAAGGTTCCTCCATTGTTCACAATCATGCCATTACTACTCTTTAGCCAAGACGACAAGTTTTCGTTTAGGAAGAGCTTCCCAAAGCTAATATTATGGTCTTTGATTCTACTTTTCGTGATGGGGTTCATAGCTGGTGGTTTTATTCTAAGTGCAGTCCACAATGCATATCGCCTCATTGTAGTTGTGATCCTTTTTGGTGCAGTTGCTACATTATTCATATGGAATACTTGTTAGAAATATGCCTTGAAAGTCAATCATTAAATGAAATCGTTCATGAAAACTTCAATTAAACCAATTATTTAGGTTTATACAAAAGGGAAATTATGTCAACAGAGGTGACGGTCCATGCATGACCATTGACCTATTTGACAAGTTCATGGATTTATGAGATAAAGAAATTGATCTAATGAGGTTAGATGCAAAGGGACCTTTCCCTATATCTCAAACCAAAAATGTTCCGGTCATAAGATCGTTTAATTGGGCATTGACAAACCACAAAGTTGGTACGCACTCTATCTACTCAAACGTGAGGATGACTAGTCACGATTCATTCGTGGGAGGACATTGAGATAAGTGCATAGGTGCTTGGTAGGGAGTGAGTTCATTGAACGCGATCAAAATAAGGAAACTTGTATGAAAGTTCAACTTGTATGTCAAACAAGATTTATTCGGTTGCAATGACGCAAGGTTAATCCTTAGACATGATGCACCATGGTTGTCTTATGGATGAATAGTCAATCTCTAATTAATTCTTAGACTTGAGACCCATTCCTCCCCCCCTCCCCCATATTTCTTCTCCCTTACCCCTATGACCACCACCGCAAGCCGCCCTCCCTTTTCTCCCTCTCTATCCCCCTATCCTTCTCTCCCATTTGAGCTCCCCACTCATCTCCGTATTTTTGATTACAACAAAAGGGAAAGAGGTGAAGTGGGTGGGCCCTTTGTTTATTAAAATGATTTATTTATTTATTTAATATTTTACTAACCTCTTTGCTTTTTTTTAAAAAAAAAAAATTTATTTTAGAATTAAAAAAGATAATGGGTAGTTGTGTTCTATAAAAATAGGATCCATTATCTAATTTTTCTTTTAATTTTAATTTTTTAAATATGAAAAAGGTGTGAATTTACTATATTATCCTCATTTAATTAATAATTTCAATTCTTAATATTTGCAGTAACCAATGGTATTTTGAATGTTTTACCATTTTCTGCCTTTTGCTATATATATATATATTATTTTAATATATAAAATGGCCAATTTACCTTCATATGTAACAGCAAATTAGATGAATGTTGAGATTAAGACAATAGGAGGGAATTGACAATAAAAATTAATTTGCGTACTTAATTTTCCAAAAAAAAAAAAAGAAAAAGGTTGAGAGTATAAATTAAAAGTAACATACAAGTTCATGGGGTAAATTAAAAGTAACATACAATTAACCCAAAAAGAAAGTTTAAGAAGTTGACTGAGTTTGGTGCTCAATTCCCACACATCACAGACCCTTGATTACAGAGCCCACCACACAACACTGTAACAGTAGATCCAATTGATGCCCAAAATTAGGAGATTCAGGCAAAATAAAAACCCAACAAACCTTCATAATTCCAATCCTATAATCTCTGTCATTTCCATCCAAATATCTCTCTCAGTCAGAGAAACCTGAGAGACTCAGCCAACTCATGATGTGGTGGTACCTTAGCAGAACACCTTCTTCAGCTTCAAATGCCAAACCCAGTGATCAATATTCCACCATTACTTTACACAATTCCATCTTCCCAGTTTCTGATTCTGGCCTTTTCAATGATATTTGCATTGTTGAAATCCCAAACAAACCCCTCATTGATCACAACAAAGACAACAACAAAAGCAGCAGCAAACAAGTAGAGACCTTTCCATGTTCATCATGGGAATGGTTTGCCTATCAATTCTCTCCAACCCAATTCCATTCTGTGGTTGTCCCTCGGGTTCTGTCGCCGGTGTTCAGAATCCAAGTTATTGGGGTCCTGCCTGAACATTTCTTGTGTGCCAAGCTGGTGCAGAGTCCTCATCAGCCTCATGCCACCCTGTGTACCTATTCATGCAGTGAAAATTCGCTTCATGATGTGCCTAAAATGAATTGTGAGGATCGGAACCCGTTCGGTGCTGCCTGTGCCCTTCGTGATGACTGGCTTTATGTTGCAGGAGGCTATAAGGGCAAATCTTCCAGTAAGTACTGCTATAATGTTCATCCAGTTTCCTTCTTTTGTGTATGCCTTGGTCTTGGAAAATATATTAAAATTAGGTTCACGCTCAAATATAACCAATTACCCAATTAGGTTTGCTGATTGGGTACTCAAGCAAACAATTTTCAATTTTAATTTTTAGCCATGGATCACACTAAGAATAAGTAGGTATATCTGCCACATTGATAAAGCTTTTGTAGATGACTGTATACTGAGTTTTTTTAGATGGATTCAAGTGCTTTTGTAACAGATATTTGCAGAAATTTCAGACACAATTTCATATAAATTGGTAACAATCTCCTAACATGGATGCTGATCAACCACTTATGTTTGAGCCCCTTTGGACCACATTTGATGTGTAGTAAGGAGCCACCAGTGAAAATTAGATGACCAAAGACTTCGATTTTGATAAACTGGTCTTTGAGGCTAATAAAAATCATAATCATATTTCTCTGATCATACTTAGATTCTCTCCCAACCACACCACTTACCGTGTGGAACTTGATGTGTGATATGCAGATATTGATCCTTCATCTTACTTGAATTCGGTTGAACGATTGAACCTGAAGACATGGGAATGGCAATCACTGCAAAACATGCAAGAACCGCGAGCATTTGCAGACGGCTTTACTCACAAGGGCAGGTTTTTCGTGGTCGGTGGTAGCGCAACTCTCAAGCACTCGGCTGAAATCTACAACCCCAGCACCAACTCCTGGGTGTGCTTAAAGTCATTTGTGCCCAAGGAGGCAGATGGGTTCACTGCAGCATCACTCAACGGGCGCTTAATGTTACTTACTTGGTCAGATCAGTTAGGTGTGAAGCTGTGGCTTTGGACTGTATTGGTTAATCCAAATTTGATATGCAGGTGCAGATTGATCAGTTTCTTTCCAAACCAAATTGTTGAGAGGCCAAGACTAAAATCACATGGAGCAAAAATGGTTCAAGTTGGGGGAAAGGAGGTGTGGGTTTTGGTGGGAGAGAGTGATAGATTTTGCCTGCAGGTTGATGGATCAAATGCCTTGCCAGTTTTCCCAGCACCAATGTTTAGGCCTGGTGATGGGCATGAAGCTGTGCAAAAGGGTCATATCTATGCCTTTTCTTTCACGGATGGAGTTGGATTAAGTTGGAGAAAAATCCCTGTTTACTCAATTTGAGTTCTATTAGTTTTTCTGGTATTCATTTTCCCCCCAAGTAGATTGTAGAACAATGACTCTATTGCATATTTTCTGCTAATGCATGCAAAACAGAGTTATGCTACAAGGACACAAACTTTGCTGTCTGTAAGTTAAGCCAAACTGCATAACTTTCATCTTTGTCATTCTTGTCCTGTGTTTCCTTCTTTATTAAACAGTTCAGTGCAATAAAATCCCCCTACCTCTTCTTGCATTTTAGGATTCAAATCAGATGATCCTATTTCTCAATCTTTCTGACTTGCTACTACGACAACCAAGGTCGAAAGAGATTTAGAAAAATCAGTTATTCACAACCGTTGATGAAGGACTCCTCGAAAAGTTAAGGATTGGTAATCCTTCTTTAGCAACATTGTAATCATATCCAATTCTAATAATAATACAAGTTGGGTTACGATCTATACCAATGGAAAATTCTGAATCAAAACATTGAAATGAGCAAGTGATGGACAAGCAATTAAAAGTTCAAGCCTTAACCATCTCAATAAGTTAAGATCTCATATGGAGTAACTAATGGACTAAAAGCACATGAATTTTTTTTCTTCTTTGGTTTGGGGATTGAGACTTGCTACTATAGCTAGATAACAAAGTCCTAACCAAAGCTTGTACCTTTGCCCAAAAAATTAAAGAAAAATTGATGGCAAGATTAAAAAATTTGGCTTGCAATGACATTTCGAATATTGACACATTCACATGCACTTGATCCACAGGCACCGCCCATTGAGGTTGGATGGAGCTTCCGATGGCATTTTGGTAAAACTGCCCATTACTGAAAAAGATCATAAATACAAAGACCAATCTCATCCCAAATTGTCACCTAGTGTTACAGTCACGCATACGTACAAACAGAGAGAGAGAGAGAGAGAGATTGAGAAAGAGAGAGAGAGAGAGAGTGTGAGTGTGTAGGTGGTGAAAGAAGAAGAAGAAGAAGATGCCAAGAAGCAGTTTCTCAGGGATGATATCAGGGCCAAGGGTTGACGTGATAATCGACTTGGGGAACCCCTTGCTCAACCATACCGTCGATGGCTTCTTGAAGATCGGAACCGTACGTGTTTTTTTTTTTTGTAATTTTTTATTTATCCTTAACATTTTTGTTTCTTTTCGTAATTTATTTATGTATTTTGCTTCTGGGTTTTGATCTTTGGGATCAATGCTTCAGTTCAGAACTTGAAAGGCGTCGTTTTGTTTTTCTGGTTTTGTTCAGGTCGCTGCTACAAGAGCTGCTGCAGAGGATGCTTACTCGATGGTCAAGAAAGGTATTTTTTTATTGTCATTATTGCCAGTCCAACTGTTTGGTTCCCGAGAAACACCGAGGAAAATGAGAGAGAGGAAAAGCTTTAATCTTGAGTCTCTTATGAAAAATCACTCTTATTATGTGTCGGTTTCTTGACTCATTTGGTTAAAGTGTTCATCATTTCCTGTTTTAGTCTGATGGTGTTGATGGTGTAATCGTTGTTGAATAAGATTTTTTTTTTTTTTTGGGTGACATTACTGATAATTTCAAGTGATGTTTACAGGGAGCATTTCCACTCACGATGCTGAGCACACTGTGAGTAAATACTAACCAGGACCCTCCCTTGTTTAATCCACTGGTTTACAATTTTGTTACTTGTATGATCTAAGAGGTAACTAGTAGCTACTTTTTTTAATTTCAGCGTCTTCAGTTTTTTTCTCATTTGGTTTTATTTAGTTGATCTATTGCTTCTCGGAGGTCTTACTCTTACTGTGCTAATTTGTTAAAAGAGGTGTGTTGTTTATCAGTACACGTCAGAAAAAATCCGGATATTATACAATTTCCTAATCCTGCTAATTGGAAATGCTGTTTGTGCAGTTGAAGAAGATGTGTAAAGAAGGTGCATATTGGGGTAAGTAGAGTCATATGTCACTGAAAGTTAGATGTATCATGTATGTATGCATAAGATTATGTAAATCTTCTGGGAAAATGTTTCCACTTCCTTACTTTTGAACTTGGTGAACCGCATCAACAATTTCTTCTATTACACTGACAGGAACTGTAGCCGGAGTGTATGTGGGAGCAGAGTATGGTTTAGAAAGGGTCCGTGGCACCAGAGACTGGGTATGTCTGTTCTAGTTCTAGATAGCTAGTTCTATTATACCTGAGCTTTTAGGAAAGAGCTAAAGAATGTGGTTCTTGGTTGAAAAGTTAGAACTCTTATGTTCCTCAGATACCTTACTTGGCCATAATTGTGCTACTCATTCATTTTGAGTTTGCGCATGTAGCTTCTGATATATATTTTGTTTCAGATATCTCCACTTACTAATTTATCAAACTCTAACTTCTATGTTCCTCAGATCCTCCCGTTGCCTTGCTTTTTGTAATTGTTCATTTTAAGTATGCACAGGTAGCTTATGAAATTATATTTAGGAGATTGCATGGTATTTTTCTTGTGAAAGAAGCTCACGTTAAATCTTTGCAGTCTTTTTTTCTCCTTTTGATTTTAATCCCATATGCATACCAATTTCAACCACTAATTCATCCCAGGACAAAATTCTAATCATTGAGACATGACCTAAGAACTATCAAAGAGTTCTTGTTTCAGACTTGACTGTCAGTTTTTCAAAAAGCTTCAATCATGCCATTTCAAGTTCATGTTTATTTAATAAAGAAAATTTTCGGACTTCAACTAATACTGCTGCCTCTGCTCATTCTTTTTCTTTTGATTTCTTGCAGAAGAATGCCATGATGGGGGGTGCTTTGACAGGGGCTCTAGTATCTGCAGCCACCAATAAGGGCAAGGATAAAGTTATTGTGGATGCAATTACAGGAGGTGCCATTGCAACCGCTGTGGAATTCATCAACTATCTCACCTGAACATGGAAGTATTAAATATTCTAACCGATCTCTCTGCAGATCCAGAAGAACTATGTAGTAGGTTTCTTGTGTCTTTTTTCTCATGAAGTTGTTGCATTGTAAAACGAATGTTCAAGTGTTCTTCAACTAAACTACTGAAGGTTGATACAATGGATTATGAATCCCATCTTCAAATATTATCATTCTCGAGCAATATGTTAGATGCGAACTGATATTGGTGCAGGGAAAATTATACGTTTATCGTTGTTCGGGGTCAATGCATCCTTTTTTCACTTGATAAAGTGAATTTATAATCTGGATGCGAATCCTTCAAGAACTGTGTATGCAACAGCCTACACTGGTTGATTGCATATTAATTGATTATTTGGCGGTGTGAACTTCGATTTACAATTTGATGTTGTACAAAAATGGCCAAAAGATTCGTTCAGCAGTCAACATTTATATAATGATGAAAACTGAGAGATCAAACCTCCTCGAAAATGCATAGCTGATGAAAAAACATTGAATTTTGGGGTAATCATTTTATTTTCCAGTTGATATGTCAACCATAAGGATCGTGAGAGTAGATGAGTGCCTAAAAGCAATTCTCAGAGTAAACTGCAATCTGTCTCCCGATCCCTATCAGTGGTATCATCTCTCTCTCTCTCTCTCTCTCTCTCATTACGTGACTAAATATTGTTCTCAGCATGTGACTAAATGTTGTGTGAGAAATAGACACATGCTCACGTGATGATAAAGATAGACACATGCTAGTATACTGGTTGCACCTTTGTTGAATTCACTGAAGGAAGGACTGAGCATTGGCAGCACTTACAATGAATTGAGTTGTAAAGGCTAGTCACAAATGGGTCCATTACGCATAAGAAAAGCAACTATATTACATTACATTCAACGAGCAACTTATGCATTATCTTCCATTTACAACATTGATAAACATTTTGTGTAAGAGGAATCAACGGTTCAATATTAATTTATTAAATGTATCAGACCACCTTACAAGTTACAACTATATTACAACTCAGAATCAGGTTCGAAACTGCTCCTCAAGTTTCATCAGACTATAGGTTTCGGCATCTGGCCTTGCGCCTCCTAGAATCATCCTCTTCAAAAGATTCGAATCATAAATTTTGGCCTTCACATAAGCCTTAATTAAAGTGTTGTATACAAAAGTATGTCTTGCATACTTGGCTTTAGTAAGTTCTTCAAACAACTTCTCAACGTTCCCTACATCACCATTCTCAGCGAAAGCCTCAATTATTGAATGAGTGGTCTCCAACCATGGGGTAGAATTCCTGACACCATTGCTCATTGTCGAACTCATCCCCATCTCTAGAGTCTTAATGGCTTCCTCTACCAATCCTGCTTTTAAGCAACCCAAAGCAAGATGGCGAAAGGTTATGGCATTTGGTTTGCACCCATCCGCCTTTATTTCCCTGAAAAGCTTAGACGCTTTATCGATAAGCCCATGCTTGCAATACACAGATATCATAGAATTGAACTGCTCAGTAGTTTTCAACCCTTTTTCTGCCTTCATCTCTAACCAAAGTTCTTCAGCTCGGCTCAGTTGGCTGATTCTACCAAATGCTTCAATTGCCATCACATAACTTTTAGACCGAACATGGGGGAGTTCCTTCACTAAACCCCAAGTTCTCTCTAACTCCTTCTCCTTCCCTAAATAACCATACAACATAATTAGAACATCAAGTGTTGACCAGTTACTACCTGTAACTGACTTCTCTAAGGCTTCAACATACGCTTCAGCTGCGGTATACAACCTTGCCACTGCATGTGCAGTAGCTACGATGCAGTGAGATATTTCATTCGGCTCAACTTTTGCTCGCTTCATATCGGAGTATACCTTCATCAATCCTTCAATATTGTGTTCGTTGGCTTCTATTTTCATGAGAATGTTGAATGTGGAGGCATGTAGAACCACTTTATCAGCCCTCATTTGTGCAAGGATTTTTACAATCAACTTTTTACGCCTTGAAGAGGAATGGAGAATAATGAGTCGATTAAATACCAAGTGTGAAATGGGATGACCCAATTCCCTCATTTTCTTCATACACTCAAGTGGAAGCCTTATTGCACCCTTATCCAAGCAAGCAATCACAAGATTGTTGTAAAGCAGCTCATTTTGAAACTCAAGAGGAACGCGTGTAAAGAGTTCTTTACCTTGAGATATCCCATGAAACTTGGTTGTAAATTCCAACAGATAAGAGTAGTCTAGTTCCTTTGGCCTGTAGGGCCTTTCTCTGATCACCCATTCCATTACCTATCAAAAGCAATAGCTTTAGCTTTAAAATCCATCAACCCTCCACCAAATTGGTTCAAATTTCAAAAGGGTAGTAAGATTGGTGGTCCTGCTTGAGGTATGGCTAGTGGGAATTGGGCTGCTAGTCATCAGAATGTAATTTTGCAGGATCAATATTACCACTAAATTAAAGTTTATCACACATGGAATGGAATCTTAAAAAGCAACACCTCCTTATTTATCCCAGAAAAGAAAAACAGCAAGACCTCCCTTTACCCGAGGCTAATTTCTTTGGCTATCTACAGGAGCTTATATAATATTCTCATTGTAATTTGAGAACCCAGAAACAACATAAAACGCAATGCTCAAAGTTTTACCCAAAAAAGTTCACATTTTTCTTTTCCTCAATTTTCTCAGCAACCAAAAGGCAGGCAACTAAACAAAGACAACCAGTTAAATCTACCTATTATCAAAATGAAAGCAGAGAGAGAGAGAGAGAGAGAGAGAGAGAGAGAGATACCTCAAGAGCGCGTTTATTCAACTTGAGCTTCCTAAGACGGTTAATGGCGTGAAAGATGTCACCTCTATGAATGGGAAATCCATCACCCATCCAGCTCTGGAAAGCAGACCCAACTGGTTCTCCATTTGGCAGCTTCTCAATCCTATAAGATAAGCAGGACCTGGGTTCTTCTCGTTTTGACTCAGAGACTTTCCCGGTAAAATCATTTGGTGTTTGGGTGCAAAGAAAAAATTTGAAGCTAGACGAGATTTTATTGGCAGAAAAATATGGGACATAAACTGTTTGAGGTTTTGCCTGAACGAACCTGCGCTGTATCACAAGGTACAGCGTTTGCATGCTTTACTCGGAAGCAGCAAACACTGAAAGCAATTTGCATCCGGTGGCTGCTAAGTGCTAAAATTCACCCATTTACTTAAGCCCAAAATCTGAAAATTCAAGCCAAGGCCCTACCTAGAAGCCCAAATTAACTAACTCAAGCTTATAAATCTCTAATTTTCTAAATGCACCCTAAAATCTGATAAGGAACAACATTGATAAGATTTTAGATTTTTCGTTTTGGGTGCTGGCTATACTAAAAAAAAATTGTGTGAAACATGAATAATATTGTTTTGCAATCATAGACGGTTACATAAAAAAAAGATCACACGTGACATTATAATTGTTCATTTCACACAATTGTTTCTTGGATATACTATAATGGACTTATCATAATGGACAAATATTTTATACACCAGTAATTAACCAGTGGTTCACTTCAAATACACAAGTAAATGGCTCTTTAACTAATCAATTATATGTGAAGACTTTGAATCCAATTCCAGTCACATCGGAAGAATTTTTTTGAAAAAAGATATGGATCATGACCAGTACTTATGCTGGTGTCATGCAGACAGCTGTATAGTTTGTGTCTTCTAAATTAATGGCTCAAACCAAAAGTCAATAAGAGCTCTCAGTTCATCTTCAGCACAATTTGATCTCTCATTTCCAACCCCAAGCATGCATAAGATACATATGCCTCAAAATCAAATCCAGAAGAAAGCAGACCAAGAAACACATATATAATTAAGAAAGATGTAACATACAGATGTAGCCACAACCTACAAAGCAAATCATAAACCCTAGCTAGCTAGCTAGGAGATCATGGATTTGCAGATCAAATGGCAATCTTATTTTACAGTAAGCACTAAAACCCAACTTGGAAATTTAACTTTAACACTCCTTTTCTTATTTATAGAGATCATGGCCGCTTTTCTTGGCCTTGTCTCAGCTTTGATCATTTGTGGCAGCCACATGAGCTGCAGCTGCAGTTTGCTCCACACTTGCAGTCATTCTCTGCTCCATAGCTCATCTCAGAACCCTCATAGTACCTGCAATCATATCATGAAATTAAAACAGAGTTCATGCGCATGGAAAATTTGATGAGAGTTTTTTTTTAGAACTTACATCTTCACAGGTGCAACCCCAGCAATGATGGTCTCAGTAGAAGTGGTCTCTGAGTAACTCAAGTCAGGGTAGGCACAACTACACATATATATACATATGAGAAAAGAAAATTAGGCAAAACGAAAAAACAAATCAAATAATTCCTAAATGTTCTAGAGAATGATAACATGTATGGTTAGAGGAATAGAAGAGTTACTTGCAGCTACTGCCGCAGGAGCAGTTTGAGCCACAGCTGCAATTACCGTTGCCGCAAGACATTTTTGTTAAAAGATTTGGTGAATGAAAAGGAGAAGGTTGTTATAATGCTTGGTAATTGAATTCACACAGAGTCTGGGATGAGTTTTCTTGTGAGGCCTTGGCAGCTCTTTATAGGGAGTTGAAGGTTGAACTGGGGGAGATCCACCGTACACGTGGAGCAATCCTGGACAGCTATATATCTAGTAGAATTAATAAAGTTTTCTGTCCAACTGGGAAAGAAAAGAACCCACCTCTCCAATTGAATTGATTGATATCCATCCACCTTCTTTTTTGTGCTAAAATTATATACTTTCATTTCGTGACGAAAGAATACAGGGGGAGGGGAGACGGTCTATCAGGGGTAACGCTTCCTGTGATCGCTTTTGCCGAAGTAAGATGAGAAAAATTTGGCTCTTTAAAATTGAGGAGTTATCTTTTAAAATTAATGTGGTTTGGACACTGTTAAATTCTCTCACTTTGTTTTTTATTTTTGGTGGGAAAGTTTGTCAATTTTGCTAGAATTTGACAATTGTCAAACTCACATAATTTTAGGGGCTTTACAATATAAGGAAAAATAAGAGGGCACGAAGATAAAATGATTCAGTGCCTCTAAATAAAAACAAGTTGTTCCAGTTATTATGACTATGTTATTCTCCGGCGGTGACATTGAGACAATGAGACTAGTGCATCTTTTTTGTTAAAATGATTGGTCTTTAATGGAATTTTTTATTTACTTGGGTGCACTTAACATAAATATAAAAAAATTTACTAAAAAAAACATAAAATAAAATGAAGCAACGAAAGAAGGACAGTCTGCCCAACAGTTAACAATTCAAGTTTCTAGGACTTTAAAATCATTTTCTCCGAAACCTTATGTGCACTTGTGTTCTTTTTCTAAATAATATGTTTCTTTCATAGCTTTATTTAATTGTGTTTGTAATATAATTCTTAAATACTAAACTTTCAACTCTGGAGATATCCTTTTCAAAACTTAAATACAGTACTGCCAATGTTGGGATCTTATTTCGTGTCATTCATGTCCACCACTCAAATTTGTGATCTTATTTGTGGAGGAGTTGCTCCTTTTTAGTAGTCAAATGGGTTTTTCATTTTTCCATTCCCACTTTATGCTTAAAATTGATAACAGTCCAATCTTTCCATCAAAAAGTTCCTCGGTAGAAAAAAAAAGAAAAAAGAAAAAAGGTACCAAGTGGTTGTTTTTTATTATATATGTAAGACTTATTTAGAAAAACTTATTTAGATGATGCTAGTAAGTGCAAATTAAATGCCTTAAGTCAACAACTAACCCCAATGTTATGACAGAGTGGTTATTTTCTGTGGTTAAATTTCTAAGAGAAATTTTCTAGGTTTTGCTTGATCATATGACAAATATCTTTTGGGTTTTTCCATTGCGTACGTATGGGTGGTTGAAGACTTGAAATCCGATTCCAGTCACATCCAGAAAAAAAAAAATATATGGATCATCATGACCAGTACTTGTGCTGGTGTCATGCATACTTCCATTTCCATATAGTCTTTGAAAACCCCAAACAAAGACGCATCAAAGTCAAATCCATAAGAAACCAGAACAACAAACACATATACTTCAGAAAGATCTAACATACAAAGGTAGCCACAAGCCACAAAGCAAATCACAAACCCTAGCTAGGTAGCTAGGAGAGATCATGGATTTGCAGATCAAATGGCAATCTTATTATTTTACAGTAAGCACTAAAACCCAACTTTCATATTCAACTTTTACAGTCTTTTCTTATTTATAGAAACCACCATCACAGCTTTTACTTGACCTCGTCTAGCTTTGATCATTTGTTGCAGCTGCATGAGCTGCAGCTGCAGCTTGAGCCACACTTGCAGTCATTCTCTGCTCCATAGCTCATCTCAGAACCCTCATAGTACCTGCAATTATAATACAAATCTATTTAATTTATTTAATTTTAACCTATTTTTAGCATATATGTCTTGAAATTAAGGACTCATTTGGGAGTGATTCTTCATAGGTCAATAATCAGTTTTATAAAGAATCACTTCTCCAAATAATCACTTTAAGTAATTTTATGGAGAAGTACATGGGAGGTGATTCTCGGGATAAATTCTTATGAGAGGTGTTTCTCCCGAGAATCACTCTCAAACAAGCCAAAACAGAGTTAATTAATGTGCATGAAAAATTTGATGAGAGTTTATTCCTAGAATTACTTACATCTTCACAGGTGCAACCCCAGCAATGATGGTCTGAGTAGAAGTGGTCTCTGAGTATTCAAGGTCAGGGTATTTTTTTCCACATCTACGCATATATCATAAGACAAAAGAATATTAGGCAAAAAAAAAAAAAAAATTAATTCCTAATTAAAAATATTAGGGGAATAGAACAGTTACTTGCAGTCACTGCCGCAGGAGCAGTTTGAGCCACAGCTGCAAGACATTTTTGTTCAAAAGTTGGTGAAGGAGAAGGAGATGATTGTTATACTGCCTAGGGAATTGGATTCACTCAAAAGTCTAGGATGAGTTTTCTTGTGAGGACCTTAAGCTGTCATTTATAGAGCAGTTGAAGGTTGAAGTGGTAGACATCCACCGTACACGTGGATCAATCCTGGACGTCTAGATATCGAGGTAGAATGAATCAAGGTTTAAACAGATTACTTGCACCGGCCAACAAGGCAACAACGCAAATACTCCAATGGAGATCCATCCACCTTGTCTTTTCTGTGTTGATTTTGGGCTATTTAGCCCATGGAACCTTTTTTTTTTCAAAAACTTTAAAACTAAATTAATACCCTAGCCTAGGCATATCTTATCAACTAACCCCACTAGACTGACTTTTCCTCTCTCTCTCTATCTCATCATTAAAATAAAAATGAAGAGGCCTCATCATCTCCGCTCTGTCCTGGAATTATCAACCCGATGGAAGTCGTCCAAGTCAAGCCCACCTTTTAGACTATGTCGCAAATTGGCAATCACTATGAACTGAAGTATCTAATCTAATCCAGTTTACCACCTGCAGTTCTTTACTCTTTTTAGAATGTATTTGCGTGAGAACATCATATTTCCTGAAACCTTCTTGACAAAGGTGATGTTTATGCGAATCAGTTGTATTGTATATGTAAAAGTCAGAAACTGGAATTTTTGGATGCTCTCTCTCTCTCTCTCTCTCTCTCTCTCTCTCTCTCTCTCTCATGATGGCAAAATAGGAATTGAAATTGACTTTGGTGTTCTTGCTTGTATGAATTATTAATTAGGGATATTGATAAATTGATTAGTTGTTGACATGTTAATTGAAGATGTGATAAATGCCTAGTTTCTTATTTACAATTGATGACATTTTCTGTATTTTGATAAGTATGTTTTTATCTACATGTACTAGCGTTTTGTTGGGTAAGGCTCATTATGTCCCCAGTGTATTTTTTTGTCATTAATAAAATTCACTTATACCGTTAAGTTTTCAATAGGTTCAAACTTGAGACCTCTGATATGCAAATCAATACTATTTTCTACTGTACTAGACCTAATACTCTAAAACTTAAATAGAGTATCAATGTTGAAAACAGAAGTTTAGGATCTAATTTCTTATCACTCATGTGCACCACCCAAATGAATTCCCTCAACTACTGGACTAGACCTAATACTCTAAAACTTAAATAGAGTATCAATGTTGAAAATGGAAGTTTGGGATCTAATTCTTATCATTCATGTGCACCACCCAAATGAATTCCCTCAACTACTTATTGATTTGTGGAAGTGTTCTTCCTTTTTTTTATTTATAGTGAAATGGGTTTTTCATTTTCTTTTCCACCTACTCTTTCCATAAAAAAGGTTCCTTAGCATAAAATTTTAATGAAAACAAAAAGGCACATGCGCATCCACCAAGTGGCTGCTTTTTCTTATACATGTAGAAACCAATGTTATGAACCAGAGAGCTATGATTATGGTTTTGAAAAAACTTAATTAGATGAAGCTAGTCATGGTTTATTGCTAGATTCAATGCCTTGTCTTTTTATTATTATACACATGAAGCTCTCTGCCTCAAGGCAACTAACCTAGGCCTTGTAGCAGTAAACAAGAGAAAGATTCACTAAAATATGGGCAAAGCTTCAGACTAATAAATCCACAGAAGTATCAGTCCTGGGATGGACAGATCGACCAAAACATACATGAATTGACAAAATGGTCATTTTCTGTGGTAAATTTTTTTGAGATTATTATGGTATGGTATCAAGTTATCAATCAACTTTGGGCTTATCAAACACGCCATATCACTCTTATTGAAAATAATATAAAAATAATAATAATTGCACTTGCTTTGGATAAATTAAACAATTGTCCGTTTTATTTAAATAAATTTTAATTGACCTAAGTTTTGTTTTGGCCGATAATTAATTGTCTTGGTAAATGACATCTTAAGAAGGCATGAAGTCTGCTGCTTGCTTAGAAGACTTACTAAATGTACACGTCAAAGAGACGAAAGAAAAATTAGAAATGTTCGTCTGGGGTCCCAGAACAATTAGTATAATTTTTTTTCCTTATAGACATAAACTTTGGTGGCCCCTTTGGAATCCCAACCCACTATGATCGCTTAACGTCTAGGAAGGTTGATGCTAAAAGACAGTCTAAAAAGGGCTTTTGGTATGCGATACAGTTTTTCAAAAACATCACCAATCAAAGTGATAACGTGCTTAAGGAATGTTATGATAGCTCATCTATGCGCACATCGCTAATAATTTCTGACCGTAAATATATATAGTTTTTATAATAGAGTCTGTGTATCTATTGACATAGCATTTTCCGATATTTTTAAGTTAATCTTGACTCATCAAATTATTGACACAAATTTGTTAATTTCTTTTGATACAAAAGAGGCCTAAAGATTTGGAGAAAGAAAGGGTGGAGGACAAGACTTTGACTTCAGATATGAAGATAAGTGCTCTCTCTACACTTGCAAGTTGTGCTATGCCAGATCTGTGTCCATCCTCACTTTTCGTGTTCGATTTATGTTGTTGTAGTTTAGTTCTCTTCACATGTGTTTTGGAATAGAGACACAGAAAAGAGATGAAAGGAGCCTCTCTCATTATTGATCAACCATTTCAAATGGTGGGCCTTCAAGGCCTTCTATCCCCAGATTGTGGAGCATTCTTTAATCGTGACTCCAAAAGTGAGATGATATTCTTTTCAAATCTCTTCACCACTTGTGGCCTACTTTTCTTTTTCTTTTCCTCCCAGGTTCTTCTCCATTTCCATTCCATTCTTTTTATATAAAAAAATAAATTTAAAAACAAAAACAAGAAATAAATTCCTCCAAAGTTATTCTAACTTGCTGATATCTTGTGGGGTATTAAAATATTAAACTTGTTGGCAAAGTTATTATCTTCTGAAATCCAAACGTAATTGTTTTATGTGGTTTATCATCTTCTTCGCATTATTATACCTGACATTGACATGTATAAAATAGATTACATCAATGATCCAATGTCTATATACTGTATTTCAATACTGTGTGTGCTTAGTGTCAAAACTTAGAATTAGAAGGTCATATTGAGAAAATAATTAAATAATAACATCAGAAAACATAACAAAGGATCTGAATCGATCAGACACATAACCAAGGATCTTGCAAATCAAATCACATTAGTGAGCTTGATCTTCATTTCAATCTGGTGATTCAAACATATTTGCTAACATGATGAGTCTGTCTGACCACTAAAAAGAAAAATCGTTTGTTCATATTTTGAAATTTCATTTTTGGGTTACAATACATGGGTATACTGAAACTGAAAAGAAATGATTGCCTTACAGAAGTATAATTCTAAACTGAGCGTGTGATGTTCATGTGCAAAACTTAGTATGGATACTGCAAAACAACGTAAATCTATAACTCACGTTGGCTTTGAAATACCTACAATCTGAACTGAAACTCTACAACTCAAACAAATTATCACTGTGCTATGCTGGCAAAACGATATTCTTTTCTGCAGAGATATCACTAAACTTTAGTCAACCATAATTTTATCTAAATGGAGTCTGTCTGAAATTTCACCATTCACAAGCATCCTAAGACCAGTTTTTAGCTCTGGCACTCCTTCCTCCAAAACAGCACATACAGGGAATATAGAAACATCTTGCACCCTTCTTTTCAATTCTTCATACACTTCTTCAGCACCGTCTTCATCTATTTTATTTGCTACTATCAAGGATGGCCGATTTGATAAACCCTCTAGATGGTACTCAAGCTCTAAAACTAAATCCCTAAGCTGTTCCCAAGGCGGGGTTCCCTTTCTACCATCCAATGCAGAAGCCAAGTCTACCACATAAGCTATAACTTTTGTTCGTTCTATGTGCCGCAGGAATGCATGTCCAAGTCCACGATTCTCATGTGCACCCTTGATGAGTCCTGGAACATCAGCAACTGTGAGTGAAAAGTCCTCAAAGTTCAGATTCCCCAAGTTGGGTCTAAGAGTTGTGAAGGCATAATGGCCCACTGCAGGCTTAGCCCTCGATATAGCCCCTAATAGAGTGCTTTTACCGGCATTTGGCATTCCCACTAGGCTCACATCAGCAATGCTCTTTAGCTCTAATATAAGAACAGCTTCAGAACCAGGCAAACCAACACGAATGGACGACTCCTCATCATCAAATACTTTCACAGAGGACACATTACCCAAACCACCTTCCCCTCCACGAGCAATAGTTATTTGTTGACCTTGTACAGTCAATTCAGCAACATTCAACTGAAGTTGTTCTTTTTTCTCTGTCTCATCTTCTGTGCAACTCTCAGATGAAGAAGATGAAGATTGAGGATGAATATCAGTTGATCCAACTTGGGTGATTTTGCCAGCTGATTCCTCAACAGTTCTTTGAGATTGAGATGATGAGCTGCCAGTATCCTCTTCTGTATTTAGGCTAGTAAGGGCAGAGTGCTGGTCAGATCCAGTTGCATCACCAATAGGCATACCTGGAATCTCCCATGGATCCAAATCTTCAGAAAAATGGCTTACAACTACAGAAGGAATTTCACCCTTCATAATATGAATCACAGTGCCTATGGGCACTTGGGCAACCTACCCAAAAAAATAAAAGAGAAAAAAAATTTACTATCAATTCTGCATTCTGATTTGGATAGGTGGCATACGACAAACTATATGACACAATTATGCAGGTAAGTAGGACTGCTAAACACAGATACCTTATCTGCTCCTCGGGTGCCAATTTTATTCTTTGAGGATCCATGTCCCCCTCTCTGTGCAATCTGGAACGACATAACTAATACTCAATATCAATGGTGGACCATAAAGCTAAACACAGTTCAGAAAGATAGGAAAGATAAGAGGTACATACAAGGTGAGGTTGCAAACCACTGAAGTCCCAAACTCTTGGGGAACATTCCAAAATCACATCACCACCTCTTCCACCATTCCCACCTACATTAGCTCCCGGTTTAGATGGAAATTGCAGGAATGCCACAAGAGAAGAAATGTTCACAATTTCCAAAAAGAAAACTCATAAAACTGTTGAAGTAGCTTGATTTGAAGTAAATATATAACACGCTGCTCAATCAAAAGATGATTACAGTCTTTGAACTATTATAGAGAACCAACCATCAGGTCTTCCACGGTGATCATGCCGACTACGACGAGTGCTGGTGCAACCACTGCCACCACCACCACCTTTAGCATAAAGCCTGAACCTGTCTATCATTCTCCTTTCCTACAAAGAAAGAAAGAAAAATCCCAAATATCCGAAGATACGTTGCTTTAGAAAAAGACAATCGAATGAAGAAAAGTGGGAAGAATAAGGCCTGATGAGAGAGAGGCAGGAATGTAGCAACCTGTAGAGGGGCAAGCTTTGACTTCTTGTGAGGAGCATCACAGTAGGAAGAAGAACACAAAAAAAGCCATGGAGACTTGGAAGACTGCCTCAAGGCCTTTATGTGCAAAAGCGATTTTGTAAGGTGCACCCGCATCTGTCTCCTTTTTCTTACCCCTCAAACTCTTCTTATGCCTTCAATGTAAACCAGCTATCACCTTGCTATCATGTGATGCTAGAGACGCAGAAAACAAAAACGGAATATGATATACCAGTGAGAAAGATGTTTTCTTTCTGAAATTTTTCAGTCCATTGCATAAATTGAGACGGCCTTTCAAACGGACAAATGAACAGCAACACATCTATACAAAAAAATTAATGCATTACTGCCACTAAACTCACCACAATCACCACCAACCTTCAAATTTATCATGGGTTTCTAAGAAATTAACCAGAGGTCACCCCTTATGTAAATTACCTTATACACTATATGATCTATGTGAATTACAAATCCCTTTTGCTTAAAATTACCAGCAGCAAGAAACTGTATATTACCAGAGGAAACAAAAAGGCAGGAAACGTATAGAACGAAGTCCCAGAAATTATCAGTATTGAATAGAGATAAAAAAAAAACTATATGTTGCAATCAAAGTAACAAGGATAGCATCTGAATTAGAACACTGTTTATGATTGAACCCACAACTCTTAAGCCCCATGAACACTAGGGGTTAACAAAAATATTCGAAATACCAAAAGAAACCGAAGCTAGTCAGCGTTGGGGAAAAACAGAACCCACAAAATGTCCTCATTGAATATGGCAATAATCAAGGAGAATCTGAGAGAATGCCCACCTTGTTAGGCGTCGCTGTTGGATTAGAGGATGAAGGTTGTTGAAGCTTGCAACTTGCGACTTGCGGGAGAGAGAGAGAGAGCGAAGTGAGAGCTTGCAACGAGAACCAGGGAAAGTAAGCGCTCGCAGGCTGCACAAGACCAACAGTAGGTGGGCTGGTGGGCTGATGGGCTGGGAATGATTGATGGGCTCCAAGATCATATAAAAGCTTTAGAGCCACACTATTTGGAAAATTACAAATCCATATACAAAGGTTATCTAGCTGATTACCAAGATTAGTTAGCTCATCTGCTAGGATAAATATTTAAATTTGTTAAGAAATAGTAATAATATATATACACACATATATATGATTTTAAAATATATTAGAAAAACTTTTGCATATACCATAAAAATTTAGAACAAGCGATGTCACGTCCCAAAGTTTCGGAGAGTGACAAATTTTTACACTAAAAACCTTTTGCATTCACTTAATTTGAATGCACAGATGACATTCAAGTACAATGACATCAAACAAAATCTAAGGTACCTATATATGAGATATTAATAAACTACATACAAAATTTTCTATGTACAAGGCTTAAGCTTGTGATATGGCCTAAACAATATCAAATACAAATTGCTTCATCTAATAGTTCATCAAATATCAAATCCTCAAGTTCAAGTGCCACACACTCAGTGTCCCATTGCTGGTTCATCCAACGATCACCCTTTGCCAAATCTCTAGCCACGACATCATCCAACGACTGGTCCATCTCCGGCCTCAAGCTCAGGTATGAGCTAACTCTAGTCCATACATCATCAAGAAGATGGTGCCCTTTGGGCATTGGACGGATGCATCCACTCAAGGACAAGGCTCTTGGGAAGTAGGTGTATGATCTTTCATAAACCTCAAGCAGTGTCTCATTAACTAAATCAAACAGAAGCTGGTGATCAAGTTCATGCTGAAAGCAAGCCTCCAGTTCCTTGAATAATGCAGGATCTAAAGGCTGGTCCTGTGAGTGCCATGTCCCAAGGTCCTCATGACCAATGAAGCCTGACAGCTCAAGAACATATTTCACATAATTGAATTCAGAATCGGGATCATCCACTTTGTTGAATACAAATCGCGCGGAGTGATTGTCCACACTCTTGTGTTCAATTTCAGTGTTTACAGTGTTGCAGGATGCTGGTAAAGAATCTGACTCATTCACATGGGAGCTCCTAGGATTTATCTCTGAACCTGATACAATTTTGCCAAAACAATTAGATCAAATCATACATAGCACGAAAACAATGCATTAGCACTCGGTCATTGAGAGAGATACTTAGTTGTTTAACATCTTTAAACATAGAATACTTTGAACCTGAGTTTGAAAACTGTGCAGAACGTTGCTTACCTTCTGAGGTTGAAAACTCTGCATGGCTAGTTATATAGTCTGAAAGATTAGGTTCAAGAATAGAACTTTCAATTGGTTCTGCTAGCTCACTTTCTGGATTCATTCTTAAACCAATCTCTTGTTTCTGGTGAGTTATGATTTCTCCTATTGCTGTCTCAACTAAATGCTCATCAAGGTCCTTTGTGTCAACAATATTACCACTGTTTTCACTTCTTTCTACCATGTTATTCTGAAACTCTGTCTCTGTAATAGCATCTAGTTGTTCAGACTTATCTGTATCTACAGGAAAGCTCACTGACTTGGGATCAACATGACCATCATTTTCCTTATTCGTATTGTGGTCCACAGCATTTTTAACTGGCATCCCTAAACGAAAAGCATCTTTCGGTGCCCCATTTAAGGTGGAACAAAAATAGTCAAGATCAGGCAATGAGAGATTCCTTCTAGTGAATTTCTGAGCATTCCCAGTTGAAGGAACTTTTTCTTCACTTTTCAACTTTAAGCTCCTAGAGCGATCCCACTTGCTTTGATCACTGCTGTAACTAGACTCAAACAACTGAGTATATCTATTTAGTGACTCATCTAAAGAGGAGGTTCTTCTTACACGGCCAATTCTTGGCTTCCCAAGATTATCATCAAAACCATCCACCTTGTTTCTCTGTTGTCCCATGGCTATATCCGGAGTTTCAGACAATTCTTTCTCATCACATCCAGAAGGGTCTTTCCGGAAGAGTGCCTTGATGGAAGGGTCAGCATTTTCCTTCTTGCCCTCCTGAATTGCATGCATTAGCTTCTGCGTTATATCTTTGAAACGATTTATGACCAACTGATTCCACCCTCGGTGACTAAATCCCTCAGGCAAACCCGGAGAAGAAAAGCTTGTTTCTTGTTTCATGACACTGCTGCCTACACTGATATCACCAGCCACGTAAGGCATGGACTTCATAGAATAATCCTCTTGAGATTCGGATGTCACTAACTTTGGTGTCTGAGTACCAGAAAGCAGTATTTCTCCTTTGGGGAAGGACCAAACTTCATTCTGCTTGTGTTTGAGTGTGCTCTTAGGCCTAATATTTCTAGCTTGAGATGAATCAGCTACAGGAAATGACCTTGATTTTGTTAGTCTGACTTTGTTCTTGGAATTTTGCAGGCCAGGAAACTGGTTTGTATTAACATCTGGATCTTGTAGGATTTTAAAGAAAAATTCCTTGTTTGCCTTAAATATCTCCAGAATATCAGCATGGTCATTAAACTGGTCACTGGAAATGTCTTTGTGTGCCTGGTTAGTCTTTGTTGGCTTCTTGTTCGGTGCCAATTCCATGACTTTTTCACTTTCTTCTGTAGAAAGTGCCTGTTTCTTGCTGGGACTAGTGCTGCCTCTCTTTCCTGTTTTATCCAAACAATTTTCTGAAGGCTGTACATCATGCACTTCGCTCGTACGCCACAACCATGATTGCACATGGAAGCTTAAAATCCAGCTTTTGGTGCTTTCTTCACGAGGTTTCTCTTTAGCACTTGATGCTTTTGTGCGAGATTTACCAGACCTTTTCTTTGCTGAGCTAGTTTCTGTACTGGGATGTTGAACCTAATATAAAACATTAAGGTACTGTCAGCTTATGTTTCATAACAAGTCGGAGAAGCACTTCCGTGTTCTGTCTTGAGGTTATTGATAACCACAAATACATGATGTCAAATCACAACTTGCATTTTTGAATTCTGTATTTAATCAAAAGAATGACATGAACTTACCAGCAAAGGTTCAGCATCAGCAGCTGCAAATTCTTCCCTTTGACCAACGTCACGACTGTTCAAAGTTGCTTTCCTACTTCCATAGTTGCCTGCAAGCAAGAGATGTATTGTGCTAAGCTCATATAAATCAAATACTGATTTCTGAATGTAAACAACTATCTGTGCATTAAGAGAATGATTTGCTAAGTGATAAGTCTTTGCACCTACTGTATACCATTTGCTACTCTTAATTCAAACTGATGGTTGTAACAATGCCTCTTCTTCGTTCCTTACGAAAAAGTTGAATTATAAAATGGTAAATAATTCCTATCTAAATAGACATATAGGTAGAAGCAGTTCTTCTGTTGGAAAAATATATATTGGTTTCAATAGTTCCTTCTGTTTTGGCCTATAGGCCAAAAATAGTTACTTCCTAGATGGGGCATCTGATAAGCCGCTTTAGAAGCAAAATAATCTGCATAAGAGAACAAAAATCTAGCAATAGCATTGCAGAATTCGCATGGCTTCATCCCAAATCAAACATGCACAGGACCACAAATCAAGCGCTTCACACTTTCGTAAACTTAGAAGCTTTGCATGAGAGATATCATTACAGAAGATTTTTCCCTATGAGTTTTCTGTATCAAGTTATCAAAAACAGGATCACACATGAACAGAGGAAAGGATGTGCTGTGGTGAATTGATTTGGCTTACATCTGACTCTTCTCCCTCCGGCGCGCTTTCTGTGTGGAAGCATATTTTTGACATTGTTCCAATGATGGTAATCAAGCATATGCATTAGGCTCCACATGCAGCCTGGACGGTTGCTCTCAACACCAGAGTCCTGGCGCTGCAATTGCTTTCCCATTTTTGGCACAGGAGAAAGTCTACAGTCCAAAGAAATTTGAGAGCCACTTGAGTCTTAATCTCTCAACTTCTAAGTCCAGTCTCTTGAAAATCCTGGAAAAAAACATAGAAGACAGAAGTTAGAACCTCCAAGTACTTCAACCTCCAAAGTTGAGTATTTTAACAAGTACTTCAACCTCCTAGCATATAAATTCAGAATATATTTCCCCAAAAGCCTATCAGAAAAACATATCAAACAGATTCTAAACAAGATGGAACACAGGCTTTTAAACAGTGATTATGATATTTTTCAGAGCCTCTAATTCAAAATTCAAAGGCGGGAGCAAATACCCAATTCCATTTTCATAAAACCAACTCGAAAGGCTTGCAACTTTACCAAAGTTCATAACATCTATACACGTTTGAGGTCCAAAAGCTCGAACCCAAAACATAAAAAAAGAGAAACAGGGATGAAAGAACTTCCGTTATAAACTTAAGAATCAAGCAGAGACAAAAACAAAGAGAATATTTAAGTCACAAAACCAAAGGGAATATTTAATGGCTGCACAAACAACGCTAGCAATTAATACATGAATTAAGCAACTAAAAAGTAACAGAAAAACAAACGGAGCTCTGAACCTTGAGAAGCTTGGGAAGCATGCAACAACAGTTTGCAAAACTATGGCAGGCTTTGAATAAGGTATGGGACAGCTGAGAGCTCAGAAACTTCGGAAATTAGGATGATATATTGGTAAGTGGCGTATACGATATGAGAAACGAAAAGTAAAGAAGAAGAAGTAGTTGGTCTTCCAGTTAGAGAGAGAGGACCCGGGAAAGAGAAACAGGGACCTCTTACCCGCCAAGAATTTTACAATGAAATGGTCCAAGCTCTCTCTTTCAAGCCTTGGTCCAAGCTAGCTATGTAGATTAGATCAAACTTAAAGTATGAGGACTTAAAGGGTTTAGCTAAAGTTGATTAGATAGTTTTGGTGGTTAGATTAGATTATTTGATTTAGTTTTATGGTTGATGTTAGTTGAAATGTTTTTGGTACAATGTTAGTTGAAATGTTGTTCAATTCAATAAAAGGATAACAACATAGTCAACTGATATTCAATCACTTATTTGCATTGTTCCAAGTGCCCTTGTTGTCTCCAATATACTATCACAACAAGCTGAAAACTCTTTCCTAACACTATTACAGCATTGTTCATGTATTTGGATTCTTTGGTCTTACTTATTAGTACTTTTGATCTCATTACCAGAAGCATCACATGCATCAATCATGCTGATCTTGATGTTGGGTGACCAAAAATAATTTGATCTTAATGTTGGGGGCCCCGCCTCGTGTTGGCCTCTCGTGTATGTACTATTGTTCCCAACTTAGGGTCCATTTGGGAATGTTTCTATTGGAAATATTTTTACCCTTAAGCGCTTCTAGCATAAACTCTTTTATTTAAAGCCCAACAAATTCTTTATTAAAAATCCAAACGTGGCATGAAAAGGCACTTAGAAGGGCTTCATGAAGCACCTAATAGGTTTCGAATTTATCTGTCAAACGTTATCATAAGTGTTTTTGGTTATTTGAAATCGTTTTTAGTCATTTCAAAAGCAGTTTTGAACATGCCCTTAATACCTAAGTATAGCATAGGGGTAAAGATAAGACCAATGGACCCATCAAGTGTGGAGTTTTATTTCAAAAGGATTTGCTACAGCTTAAGGAAATATCCGACTTATAGTTTAAGTGGTGTAGAATGATCTACACTTTCTGCAAGGTAGTTCTACTTTCATAATGGCTATGCATTGCTAGTGTTTGCAAAGCAAAGACATAAAGTTATTGAGAATCATATCAAAGGGTAAACAAATCTATTTTATATATAAAACATCTTCAATACTGTCCTAAAAAAGAAGAAAGGGGGGAGAAATAGATTAGGGTTGAAACTTGAAAGCCTTGATGAGTAAAGTTTTTTACTTGTCCTCAATATGAATAATTAAAGTTCTTTGCAAATGTATGCCACTTGCAATATTTTGACTTGTTCAAACCCATTGTGCAGGTCCACATACTCGAAATTGTGCTTGAATATTTCAATATTCTGTACAAAATGTTAGGCCGGAAAGGGACTTTGAGCAGCTAGTCAAAGCTCAAAAGGATCTTGCATTGCAGATCACTTGGGATAATCATAACAAGTTTATATTTGTGTGTTTCAAAGTTGTATAATGTTGTTTTACTTTTCTTGCATGAAATAGTAAGTCAGAAACTCAAAAAATTGCAGCGCAGATATAACGTGTACGGTCTGCACTTCTTGTTGGTTTTCTAGAAATTGTGAAAGTTGACTTGGAAACACATGAACTAGAATTCACTTCAATGCATGAGATAATTGTTGGATTGGAACTGAATTAGGTCAACAGAAATGTGGCTGCTGACTAACTTTGTCCTTGACTTGATGTATGAAGAAATGTTTGAATTCAATTCGATAACGTATGAATCCCAGAAATTTTGGCAATCTAAATAGTCTAAGCTTTTAAATTTGGAAGTAATTTTCGGTGTGACAGTTTAATTACTATTATGTGGTGTTACTAATCTATTGATGATGTAACATGTATAGTTTTATCTATTTATTAATATTGCTTTTTAAATCCACAACATATAAATGATGTGATCCATCCAAATTTTAATACGTGAATTAGCATCACTACGAAAAATTTCTCGAATTTTAGAATTTTAGACTATTTGTGATACCAACCAAGCTCATCACTTGGTTGGGGTTTTCCTTCTTTTGATGGATTGTAGCGATTCAGATGAAATTGCTTCTGTAATTTGTCTCAGATATTGCTTTCTATATGTTTCCCTTGCGTTTGTCGTTCGGCTTGGAATCTAATACATGTTTGACCAGAAAAAACCAAGATCATCACTTAGAAATGGTGAACGACGAACAAAGACTGCCTAGTCAGAGTCTGTGTCCACAAAAAGCCCAAAAACCTACAAAAGCCTATAAGGTTTGGCCCAATTCTCCTAGTGATTAAGAGTCTTATTAGAATTTACAGGCCTGCCCCAATTTTATTTTATAATTTGATTCATTTTTCAAAATCCTTTATTTTTATTTTTTGCCTTTAGTTTTTTCTTTGGGCAGAGTTTCCATTGGATTATTTATTGGAGTCCTTATTTATTTGTATAGCAGGAAGGATTGTGCCCTCTCTCTCTCCCTCATCCCACAAGCACCTTGAAGATAAATATACAATTTAATATATACATCCATCGGACGGATTCAAGAAATTTCCTTTTTAGGAGCAAGAACTTGTAAAGTCTGGCCTAACTTGCATTGGATAACGGAGCATACCAAGAATCTGTAAAGTCTTGCCTAATGCAGCCCAAGTCTCATCCGTTCCTTTGCCCCTTTGCCCTATCTTAGCCCTTCTTTGAGGCATTTTATCAAACAATTTGCCCCCATTCAACAGAAAATATCATGAAAATTTGGCACCTTCATAGATATAGAACAAGACTGAGTTGGGGCTAGTGCCTTCAGTGGCTCCTTACTAGATTCGCCACTGTGTACATCATACATGTGGTTTAGTTAGTAAAATGGTAAGTACAAGAAATCTTGTAAACTGAATCCTAGGTTTGAAATTTTACCATACAAAACATGCCAAATTTACTTCACGCATGTAGCTTATGGATATTTGCACGTATCAAATTTGTATCTTAAAATCATGTACACGAAGGGTTACGCCAATTTTCTTTGTTACTGAAAAAAAAAAAAAATATACAATGTGAGCGACGCATGCAGAAGTTCCCCAATAAATCGATGCCTCAACCCCACCATCACATTCACACCATATTTAATCCTCCCCAAAGAACCAACTTCTGCAGATTTTGCTGCGCCAAATTTTAAAAATCAGGCTTTGTTGGGAAAATTTGGCATCATTTGGGAACGTTGTTAGCAGCTGTAAGATTCATATGCAAGTTTTTTTGTTTTTTTTTTTTTTCTGTTTTTGACAAACAGATATTTGATATGCAAGTGGTTCTGTTATTCCTGTGAAAGCAATATTTTATGCATAAAGCAACAAAAATAAGCAGAAGCAGAGCTAAGCACAGCCTCTTTTTCAACACTTTTTTTTGTTTTAATTTGTTCCTGGGTCAGTTCCCCACTTCTCCCTTTTGCTCTAAGAACATATGATTGGAATTTCAAAAAGTACATTGTCCCTCGCTGTACCAACATGATTCTTTTGAAATAAAATTAATAAAAAGTTTATTGTTATCTTGATCCATCCATATATGCCCACCTTATACTAATAAATTCGAAATTTATAATTAAGCTAGAGGAAAATTCTCTATGAAACATTTATATGAACTAAATTCAATAGCACGACATAAAAGATTTGAAGCTCAATTAATTAAGAGCAGTTCATTCATGCAACGACGATCTTGTGTTAGGAAATCATACGGCTAACCAACTATATCAAGCTGCAAATCTCCTCAGGCTGCATTGAGATCTTCTCATACAAAGTCTAACACTTCCATTTCAGATCGAGCCAAAAAACGAGATAAAGAGTCTAAATTTGGACTACTTTAGCAAATTTCTCAGTCCTCACATAGCAATTAGTTTAAAAACAATATCCGTGCAGACAAGGGAGGAATTCTGAAAATATGAAGCCCCAAATAGTATGCAACATCACTTTAAAAAGCTTTCCTTTTCCCATGATTATGCTTACAGTTCCAAATGCCAGCATGAAGAGTACCAATAATTGCATGTGTGCAACTTTTTCTTCCTTCTCCCTTTCTTTTTTTTTAAGACAGACATGCATTCACGAATTTGATCTCTGTAGCAAAATGCTTTTGTGGAGGGTTCATTGCAAAATGCTGAACACCCATCTCAATCAATTGGTTCCATGCCTATATATCTTTTTCAATTTATCCGCTGATACCTTCTAAGTTAATAATAAAATAAGCTTGTCCGTACAAAACTAGTTCCGCAAGTCTAAGGTGATTCTTGATCCGTTGATTCATATGAGGCTTATAATACGTTAACGGTCAAATTATGCCTAAAATTGCTTGAATGATACGACCAACAATCACAACGTATTAACAGTCAAATATTCTCGCTGATAACAAAAACCAACCATCACAATGCATGAGCGGTCAAATTTTACCGCTAATAACAAAATTACCGACCATCACAAATTACATCAACAGTCAAAATTTACCGCCACTACAAAATTCAATGAATTTATGAACTTCAGAGCTTCAGGTTTTTTTTAAGTCCATGTGTGTGCACTCGAAGCTGACCTCAACTTAAACTCACCGCCCAAATACAGTAAACTCCAGTACAGTTTCCGGACTTCCCATGTTCAACACTTTACCATCCATTGACAGGTAGCACAATTCCACAGCGAGTACCTCCACAAAAGCATCTTCTGCGAGTGGCTAAAAATGCCATAACAAGTTTTGTTTTTCTGCTTTTTCCCCCTTTTATACGCAAAAACAATGAGCATTATTCCCCTCCCACTCCTCCCTGCCCCATCACCAACACACCATACATCATCACCGTCCATTTTCATCATCATTTCCATTATCATCATTCTCTCACACTCACTCACACTCACACACTCTCTCTCAACTTAAAACCACCAGACACCAGAAACTCAGACACTCTCTCCGCAGCAGAGAGAGAGAGAGCGATCCCCACCCTCCCCTCCACCCCCACCCTACCCAATCCAAAAGACAATGGCCATAACTTTTCTCATTTCCCATTTTACCCCTACAGCCCTACTCTATTTCCTCCTCCTGTCCTCCTCCATCCATGCCCTCAACATCACCACCCTCCTCTCCCCTTACCCTGACTTCTCTGACTTCACCGACCTCATCTCCTCCTCCATCTCCGGCGACCTCCTCCCCCGCTCCTCCCTCACCCTCCTCGCCGTCCCCAACCCCTTCCTCTCCTCCACCTCCGCCCTCACACGCCGCCTATCCCCCTCCTCACGGGCCGACGTCCTCCGCTACCACGTCCTCCTCGAGTACCTCTCTCCCTCCGCCCTACTCCGCATCCCCCCCTCCGGCAAGCTCGTCACCACCCTCTACCAGACCACAGGCCGCGCCACCAACAACTTCGGCTCCGTCAACCTCACGCGCGACCCCTCCACCGGGGTCGTTTCGATCCGCTCCCCGGCCCCCTTCTCCCCCTCAAACGCCACCGTTTTGTCCCTCGTCACCAACCTCCCCTACAACGTCTCCATCTTCTCCGTCGACTCCCTCCTGGTCCCTTACGGCTTCGACCTCATGGCCTCCGAGACCCGCCCCCCTCTTGGCCTCAACATCACCAAGGCCCTCATCGACGGCCACAATTTCAACGTCGCCGCCTCCATGCTCGCAGCCTCCGGCGTCGTGGAGGAGTTCGAGGCCGACGAGGGCGGCGCCGGCATCACCCTCTTCGTCCCCACGGACACTGCGTTTTCAAATCTCCCATCGAATGTGAGGCTCCAATCGCTCGCAGCTGACAAAAAGGCTGTCGTCCTCAAATTCCATGTCCTCCATTCATACTACCCACTGGGCTCGCTCGAGTCGATCGTGAACCCGGTTCAGCCCACATTGGCTACAGAGGACATGGGAGCCGGCTCGTACACTCTCAACATCAGCAGAATCAACGGGTCGGTGGCGATCAACACTGGGATTGTGCAGGCCTCGGTCACCCAGACTGTGTTCGATCAAAAGCCCGTGTCAATTTTTGGGGTTTCTGAAGTTTTGCTGCCCAGAGAGATCTTCGGGAAAAACCCAATTTTAACTCCCAAGCCCGGGACGCCATTGCCCGGTAGCGGCGGTGCTCCGCCTCCGGACATTTCTCCCTCACCGGAGAGTCTAACTGGGCCTCCATCGCACCTCTCTTCGCCGCCGGGTTTTCGCGAAGAAATCGGATCCAAAGCTGCGGCGGCCGTTGGTGGGTTGGGGAGCTTTGGGATTGCATCGTGTTGTATAGGACTGTATTTAATGGTATGAGATTTTTGTTATTTTTGCTTCTTAATTGCTAGATTTTTGGTGGGTTTTTTTTTCTTTTCATACATTGAATTGAATTAGGCTGCAAAAGCAAAGCCTTTTTTGTTTTTGTTAATTTTTTTTTCTCCTTGTTCAAATTTATGATGTTAAATTGTGTTAATGGCTCTGAATAATTAATGTATATCAGAAAGAACCAATTTTTTGTTTCTTGGATCTGCGGTTTTCGTCCTGTAAAGAGATTCAAAGTCTGATCTGCTTCTGCATAATTGCATTCATCTTTCTACTTTTCTGCTCTAAAACTGACACCAGAGAAAATTGGGTAGCTCTACTCTTTTGCCTTCTAACTCATGAACCCGTCAAAATGAGAGACTTACATGAAACGGAAATAACATTATTTTGCTATTCTTGACTAATTACGGTATGTTATTTGTGATAATTTTTTCACATGACAGTTTGATGACACATATAATAATTTTTTCACGAGACAGTCTATGATTAGTTAAGGACTCCATTTCATAAAAGTTTTTTGGCATTAAAATCCATATGGGCAAATTTTAATTTTCAATAACCAAAATGCAGAAAAGATCTTTAGATTTATCATAATAGGAAAAGGAGGAAGAAGGAAGAAGGAAGGCAAGGATCAATTAATTTGGGATAAAACTTGTTCGGTTACTGTATTTAATTCTTGTTGCCTTCTGTCATATTCATAAAGTTATAAAGCTCTAATTCATGTGTTGTTTCCCACAATATCCCCAGTGAACCTTTTCGAACCACAAATTTCCCAGCATTTACATTTGTTTGTCCAAAATAATATGGTTTTTTTTGGGTTTTCTAACGATTAAATTTTCATATGCACGAAATTATTTAAGTTGGCTAGAATAGATGTACTTTTTGTCCTCCTCCTGCAACTAAGTAGGAATCTCTCCTTCCACTCTACAACTAAATTTCCACTTTTTATTATTTATTTATATTTTGAAGGTAGAGAATATAGTTTGTATTATTTATTTATATTTTGCTGGCAGGGCATCTATCTAGCTAGCTTTGCTTAATGGCTGCTTGAGAGTTGGGACCAAAATAGAATGTGAAAAAGGAGAAAAAAGAGTTATTTACCAAAAAGAAATGTGAGAAAAGAGAAAATTGAAAAATTGTTGGTAGGGTACTGTAATTAGTGAAGAGGAAAGTGCATGACAGAGGGCATGGGGTGGGTCCGCAAATGGACGGTGGTGATGCGATACAAGTTGAAGATATGCTACTCTACACGCATTTCTATGGCATCGGATGTTGATGGGACTGCCAGAAGACAGTGTACGACCAGATCTAGTGAGGGGGAGGAGACCTACAGTGTGTGTACTCAAATGCCTTTTCGGGCCGCTCCATTTCTATTTGTGGACAAAAAACACTCTCTTGTAATGGAGATAATATTATTTTACTATTTTCGACCAATAATACAATGATATGTAAAAAAATTATCTTATATGTCATTGTGTTATTGATCGAGAATAGCATCTTGCTATCCCGTTGCATGAGATTTCTCTCTTAATTGTAGGTCAGTACAAACTGATGCTGTTTGCTTCTAGATTAGACACACAGATGAGCGGGGGTCCCTTTGAAGAGCTTTCAATTGAAACCCTTAAGAGCATGTTTGGTAGGCCTCATTATGCCTCACTGGACTGGATTGTGTTAAATAACACTTAAAACCCATATTTGATAAGAAATGGAATTAACTTAAATGAGACTGCATAGTCCAACAGTGAAAAAATAACCGGACTCGCATGTCTAATTCTGTGAGCCCCAAATACAGTTCGTAAAATAGCACCATTGCTATTTTGAACACAAGAGTCCGGCTGGATTTCCTTAGAGCAACTCCAGCGCAAGGAGTTTGGCCCGGGCAACAGGCCCCTTGCAGCCCAAGTGTCCCTCCAGCGCAGCCAAAGTAGCCCGGGCAAGCTGCAGGTCCCACGAGCCCGGGCAGGCCCAAGGGCGAAAATTGATTGGGCTCGAGCCAGAGTTAGGCGACGTCAGCACTGACGTTACCACACGCAGGCTCCAACGGTAACCTGCCACGTGTCAACACCGGGTGGCTCCGATTGGTTTTTTTCCAGAAATTCTACGGTTCTCATTTTTTTGGCCAAAAAAATTTATAAAAAAATCCGAAAAAATTCTGAAATTTTTTTTTAAAAAATACCAAAAAAGTATGTATTTTTTCCCTATAAATACCTAACCATTTTATCTACTTTCAACACCAAATCTTCATACAATTTCTTCTCCATACAATATTTTCTACTCTCCACTCACATTATTCATTTTCCACACCAATTCTCCATACAAACTCATCTCCTTCCAATATTTTTTACTCTCTACTCATATTTTCCACTTTCCACACCAATTCCATACAAACTCTTCTCTTTCCAATTTTTTTACTATCCACTCACATTTTTGTACTACTTTCCATTTGTACAAAATAAACAAATGGCATCTTCTGTCGAAATCGGAGGCTCGTGGTCAACCCAGGAAGATATTGCGTTGTGCGAGTCTTGGGTGAACGTTAGTCATGACCCTATCACGGGCAATGAGATGAAGTTCCATCATATGTGGAGCAAAATTCATAGAGAATTTTGTCAAAGATCGGGTTCCATTCGGACCGAAATGGCTTTGTCTAGTAGATAGAAACTTCTAAACAAAGAGTTAAGGAAATGGAGAAATGCCTTGACAAAAGCAAGGGAGAACATTCGGAGCGGTCAAAATCTTTCCGATGAAGTAAAATATTTTTAATTGCCATTTTAATCAATTTAATGTAACTTTTTTTTATTGCATATTCTATTTCTTTTTGTTGCACAATGTTTATTTTATTTTTGCATTTCCTAATTGGCTTTATTTATTTACATAATCAATTTTATTCTTGCATTTCAAAATAGTTTATAATTTCATGCATAATCTTTATTTTTGTTTTTGCATTTTCAATTTGTCTATATTTATTTACATAATCAAATTTATTCTTGCATTTCAAAATAGTTTATAATTTCTTGCATTGTATATTTTTTTAATGCACTTCCAATTATTTATTTTGAATAGATCATACAAGCACAAATGTGGTTCGGTGCCACGGGGCAAGGGAAAAAAATTTTTGTGCATTTTCAATGTTGGGAAATTGTCAAGGATTGTTCCAGATTCAAAATTATTCCTACCGCACCCCCGGTTGTGTTGCATGAGACGCCGCTCCACGAATCGCCATCAACCGATTCGCCATTGGACTCCCCAATGGAAACGGAGTCACCACTCCCACGTCCGCCGAGACCTATTGGGAGAAAGGCGGCAAAGGCCAAGAGAGGGGCCACTTCGAACATTGATTGTGTTCAAATATTCGAGCAAATAGCTAAGAACAACTCTCTAATATTTGAGAGAGACTTGAAGAGAGATGAAGCGGACAAGGCACGATTGGAAGCCTTTGCAATTGAAAAGCAACATGCAAAAGAAAAAGACGACGATGAGAGAGAGATGAAAATCATGGCCATGGATACGAGTCATATGTCTCCTGAAATAAAGGCCTATTGGAAGCATAGATGAAGGGATGTAATGAGAAGAAAATTTTTCCATGACGACGGACCTAGCAATACGGATTGGCTAAATGATGAAAACCATTAGATTGTATTGTTGTATTTTTTTTTTTATAATTGTTGTATTTTTTTTTAAATTGTTGTATTATCCTTTAATTTGTTGTATTGTTTCTTTTTTATTCAATCAAAAAAGCATTCTATAATTGGACTATTTATTAAAAACATTTGAGCATTCCTCACAAAGATTAATTAAAAATAAACCTTCATTTATTGCAAACAACACACAAAACAAACCATACATAAAAGCATAATAATAAAAAAGACCTCGCAATAATTCCACAAAACACCACACACAAAAACAAAGCATAATTAAAAACAAAACATAATTCCAAACAAAGCACGAATCTAGCCTTCATCCATTGTGATTGCCTTTCATCTGCCACAAGTGCTCGATCAAGTCAACTTGACGTCTTTCGTGAACATATGAAGATTGCATTTCTTGATAACGATCAATCATGGAGTTGTTGAATCGACCATCCCGAAGTAACGGTTCGGGCTCTATTGGTAGTCCATTTGGTCCCATCGGCCTTTCATATATTCTTGTCAACGCCGTGTTCATAGGATCGGGTTCAAACACCTTTGGAGCATCGTAGTCATACTCATCCTCCACAATCATGTTGTGGAGGATGATGCAAGTCATCATAATACTCCGCAGCACCTCCTCATCTAGCATCCGAGCAGCACCCCTAATAATTGCCCAACGAGCTTGCAAGATACCGAAACACCTTTCCACATCTTTCCTGTAGCCTTCTTGAAAGGCAGCAAAGCTTCTTTCCTTCTCGGATCGAGGATTTAGAATTGTTTTCACGAATGTCGTCTACCTAGGATAAATTCCGTCGGCAAGGTAGTACGCACCAGAGTATACGGTATTGTTGATTTGGTATGTGACCTAGGGGGAATGACCTCGCAATACCTCGTCGAACACCGGGGATTGACCAAGGACATTGAGGTCATTCTGAGATCCGGCAACCCCGAAAAAGGCATGCCAAACCCAAGTGTCGAATGAAGCTACGGCCTCCAAAATGATACTTTTTTGGCCCTTCCGATTCCCATACTCTCCTTGCCACGCAGTAGGACAATTCTTCCACTGTCAATGCATGCAATCGATGCTTCCGATCATTCCTGGGAAACCTCGAGCCTCGCCTTTTTGTAGAAGCCTTTGCAGGTCCCTCGGAGTGGGTTTGCGAAGGTACTCCCTCATGTACAAATTTTTCACTGTATCACAGAATCTCACCAAGCACTCTAGGATAGTAGATTTTCCCATCCTTGCAATCTCATCCACCTGCTCTGCAGATGCCTCATAAGCAAGCATCCGCAAAGCAGCTGTAAGTTTTTGCTCCGGGATAAGACCCAAAACTCCAACAACATCATGCTTTTGAATGAAGTATGTGTCGTAATTACAAATATCATGCATGATTTTTTGGAACAAATGTGGCTGCATTCTATATCTCTCTCGAAACTTAGAAACTGGATATAACGAATTTGGGATAAAGTAATCCTCCAAGAGATTCTTACCCCGAGACTCTCTGCGTCTGTCCACATTCGGGCCACGACGACGATGGTGTTGGCTTGATTGATTCATCATACACACCACCGCTGCTACAAGCATTTCTTCCTCTTCTTCATCGGCGTCCCGATCTTCTTCCTCACGTCTACGCCGGATTTCTTCCCATTCTTTATGTTGCCTCTCCAACACCCTCCTGAAGTTTGACATTGAGAGTATAATGTGTTTTGTAAAATCTGAGAAATGAAGGAATATATAAGAGATGGTGTGAGAGGAGTGGATGGTGTAGTTTTATAGAGGGATTCAGAAGATAGAGATGACACGTGGCACAATTTTAGAGGGTGAAAATCTTATTTGAAATCTGAGATCACTATTTGTAAAAAAATATCTGAAAATCTTATCAGACATGGGACACGTGGCACAATTTTAGAGGGTGAAAATCTTATCTGAATTATGAGATTATAATTTTTTAAAAATATCTGAAAATCTTATATGACATGGGACACGTGGCACAATTTTAGAGGGTGAAAATTTTATCAGAAATCTGAGATTATAATTTTTATTAATGAATATCCGAAAATTTTATCTGGAATAAGACACGTGGCAACCGAGATTCTCATCCAAAAATCTTATCCGAAAATTTATTACAAAAGATTATCAAAATTAATGATTTAAAGTATAAAAAAATCGGAAATAAAGTACAATGAATAGTAATTGCCCTAGACTTGCCCTAGACTTTACCCTCATGGGTGGAACCACAAATGGCAAGGCTGACACTATTCACGTGAATAGTGGCAGCCCTTGCTTGCCCTTGCCTTAGACTTTGCCCTCATGGGTGGAGTTGTTCTTACGCCTTGAATCAAAACACCACCACCACAGACCCAATCGATAGACTCTGGCAATGCCCAGCTCTCCCTCTTCTCCCCCGAATTTGTTCTCCCTCATGACCACCACCCGCAAGCCACACACAGACCCATCTCTCTTCGCCACCACAGCCACCCGCAAAACCCAGAACCATCTCTCTTTGCCATCTCTGTCAGACCACCACCATCAAACCCATAACCAGCCGCCAGAGACCCAATCGAACCATCATCACCACCCAATTCAACAACCATCATCACCTAATTAAACCACCACAACCATTAATTAGTGTAACCAAAAAGAGAAAGGGGTGGGTGTTTGCAGCCATCACATATCCAGAAGTGGATTTGGCTCTCTTAAAAGTTGGGGTGCAGCATGAAGAGAGAGTGAAAAGGAATGAAGGAAGAAGAAAAGAGAGGAAAGAATAGGAAGAAAAAAAGAAATAGAAGGAACAGCCTGGAAAGGAAGAAAGAAAAAAAAAGGCTTTGGAAGGAATAAGAAAGGAGGAAGAAAGAAACGGGCCAGAGATAAGGAAGAAGAAGAAAAGTCAATGGGGAGAAGAGGAAGAAAAAAAAGAAGAAAAAAAAGAAAAAAAGAAAATATAGTTTGAAGTGCGTGGTTCAATTGTTTGTTTGATCAGAGATAAGATAATAAACCACCACATACTCACTTATTTGTTTTTCTTTTTATTTATTTTTAGGTAAAAAAAAGCCTTAATTAAAATTAAAAATTATAATTTTATTTATTAAAATTAAATATTAAAATAATTATTTTTAGTCCGACACAACTCCAAACATAGGTCTTCACTATTTTTACAATCCAGCTTCTTAGTCCGACCTAACACCAAATATAGATCAGTACTTAATCCAGCTTAGGCCAATCCGAGCTAATCCGAGACAATACTAGGATTTAGTCTAGTCCATGACAGTCCGTCGTGCCAAACGATCCCTAAGTTTACTAATATCTAGTTCCCCTAAATAAGGATCAACTACTCTTCTTAATTTAATTTTTGATAATTTTTTTAATGTTCTAAATAACATATTTTAGTGCGAAACTCGTATAATTTGACGAGTCAGTAAATGCAGAGAAGGTCAGGAATTGAATTTTATTGTGGAACTCATGTATTGACTGACACTTATCCAAACTTATACATTAGAGGCAATCAGTTACGCAGATGAATTTGGAAGAGTCCATTCCCAAAGTATTAATCTTCAAAATGGATGGTATTGGGCTTGAGCCCATTCCCCATTTGTGAACACATGGGTAGGGTTCATGGAGGTAATCGAATCATGAACCTATCAGAATGAGTTTTGTTTGGTTGTGAAAAAAAAAACAAAAGGCTTTCACTCAAACCCTATCTAAGAGATAGCGATTAAGAACATGCTCAAAATGTGTGATTGGTGGGTGGTAGAAGTGGGGCTTGGCATCTATACAAACACAATTTTATTGCAATTTCAAGGACATTTGGCCACTTCCACAAAGAAAACTTGGAAAGAAATCACTTTGATGTGGACGAGGATGAAAATAGAGGGGATCAAGCGGGCACCTGCCATATTCAATGAGCAAGACCTACACCAAGTTTCGGTGGAGAAATTTGTATATGTTCCTGGTACATCACGTGGCTGGTGTACCATCCAATAAACATAGGACATGTAGAATTATTGTCTAACTTACTGCATTTTTTTTATAACATGTGGCGAGTTGCATTGGAAATATTCCATATGTCTTCCGTCTATTGAATGGTACACCAGCCACGTAATGTATCCGAAACACTCAAAAATTACTCGCTTCAGTGGGGTCTATTCAATGAGATTTCGATGCAATTCCCCGAGAGTATTCATTGATCTTTGATTATGTAGTGTGTAGAGGGTAAAACATTCTGAACACACAGCACAGTAGCCTTGATCTCATCTTGCATGTTTCTAATGTGGACTTTGGTTAACACCGTGTTGAATTAGTTCAAGTTTGACTTGAACATTGAATGAGAAAAGCTAGAAAGAAAGTTTGACTACAAATTGGCAAGCCAACCAAGTTGGGCTGACAAACATACTGTTGAAACGGGCTTTAAGACACTCCATTCAGCCCATCACAATGTCTTCCGTACGAATCAAAACTACTGCGTCTTCTTGATTATGTTAGATAACTCTTGACATACAAGTTTTTGAAATTTGTTATTTATTTTTTAATTGGGCAGATAGTTGCTCCCTCCCTTGGGTTGGGTGTTCAAATAAACTTGAAAACTAGTCTCTGTTCCAATAGACTATAGAATTTACAATGATCCAAAAAACTATGATCGTTCTTCTTTCCATGTGGGAACTGGTTTTGTTGGTGGTTTTGTGAAGAAAAAAAATGTTGATCAATACAATTGATGCAAAGTCCAGCCCGTGATTACTGCCAATGATTAAAACATCCATTCAAAAAAAAAAAAAAAAAAGCTTATTCTGAAGTCAAAAGTCAATATTCTATAATTTGATTAACAATTAGGAAATGATGAATGCAGTGCAAAACTATCTTCCTCTTCATGCCTTGTATGTGAAAGCATGAAGCTAATTTTGAAGTGCAAATAATAAGTTCTTTCGTCATCACCAAATGGTGTGAAAAGAAGAATCATAGATTTTTTATATGAAAATTCCAAGATTATTTAGGCAAATAGATTGGTTTAGATGATTGAAAGATATGATTTTGAATGCGAATCGTTACAAATTTATCTTTCATATAAAAATAATAATAATAATAATAAAAGAAACAAAATTGTTGATGTCCCCAAGTTTCAAGAGAGAGGGAGAGGAAAACAAAGGGAACAATGGGTTTGGATATCTTAGCCAAACCCTCTTGTCAAAGTTGCCAAATTTAATTGCAAGATGTGGACGGCATAGAATGGAGACAACAATGTTATTGTACAACGCTAGTGGTTGCTAGTGGGCAATGGTGGTGGTGGTGATGGTGCTGCTTAACCCTAATGACAATGACAATGACCATGATGCCTATAAATTCCCTTTGGGTCAAACTATCCAGATTGTGTTTGCTCTATGGCTGGCATTTATGTTCATTATAAATATCTTTTGGAAGACTCAGAGAAATTTCAATCTTTCCAGCACAATATAATCCCATCCCTCTTTTCCTTGCCAATCAAGTTTTCTTGACTTTGCAAAAAAAAAGAAAAAAAGAATCAACATTCTCTTTGCAGGTTGAATTTATAATCTCAGGAAGAATTTTGAAGATTCAAGTTTTTGTTTATGTGCATTTGGAAAATGGAGAACTTGTAAACAAAAGTCAGAAATAACAAGAGTTGTTTTAACCCTCTGTCATTAATTTAATTATCATTTGATTGACTGGTGTGCTGCCTTTTACTTTTCCCAGTTTGCGCTCAACATGATAGAAACTTTCAAACAACATTCATGAACCATAATTGTTCTTTTCACCTTTTTTTTAAAGGCTCCCTTTTCATTTCTGAAATTAGGTAACCTTTGTGTTGTGTGTATAATTTATTCTCAGTTGAAAGGCTCCATGATCAAGCCATATAAACTGTATTTTATTGGCTTCAAACAAAGCCAAATAGTTTGTAAAGGAAAAAAAAAAACAAATTGATTGCCAAAGATGACATGCGCATTATTGAAGAAATTATAGAATATTACGGTAGTATGGTCACGTGATATTTTTATACATGTGTTATAATATGGATGGATGACATGATTTATTTTCCCCCTTTTAGCAAATTGTATCAATAAATATTTACTCATATTATAACACGTGTACAAGATGTACCACATAATCGTGCTTCCGTAACATTCTATAATCACTCACATTAATCGCCTCTCCTTAATTACTTAAACAAAGGTTTAGCTGATGTGGATAGCATTAGGAGTTCATTAGTCAACAAACATATGGTGGCAGCAGACTTACAAAAAGGTTCCAAAAGTAAAGAAGTAAAAGCCCATCAAACTGAACAAAACCAAATCATAAAAAAAAAAAAAAAGGTGAAACCATTAGATGTATCTTCTTTTACCATATATGACATGGCAATATAATAACCCATAAAATGATTTAAAGGACCCAAAGCATGATAATTTTTTTATCTTCAAGTTGATGAGTCAATGCATCACCATGATTATCTTTCTTTTCTTAATTTCTTCTAGAGTTGTTTTAAAAAGGCACACTAATTGTGCTCCCTAAAAAAGAAAAGAATTTGGATATGCATGCAAGTCATCATTCAAATATATATGAAGCTATTCAACTTTAGGTAGCTTCATTACATGAAATTTTATTTGATTTATGTAGCATTTGAAGATTGAATCCAAGATTGTGAAATCTTTTACAATATATAAAAGGAATTTTTTTTTATCTGATATCTAGACCCTGTTGGCATATGTGAATAGAGTTTTAATTAACAAAATAGTAAGTAAACTAATAATTTGTTGAATAAAAATTCACTTATTCAGACAATAACAAGTCTATTAAAACTAACATTTCCTAACATATGAATGGAGTTTAAATTAACAAAATAATAAGTAACCCATATTTTAAATCATTGGATAAGAGTATAAATTATTTTCTCAGAACCTTGAGCTTTGCAGAGTACATATCTACACAAGTAGGTAAAACAGAAACTCCCAAAAAATTGCAACATGCAAATAATTAAGTGTGTGGTTTAGTTTAATATGCAAAATGCACACATAAATTAAGGCCCATTTGATTATATGTTAGGTAGGGTTAGTATATGATTATATTTATTAAAAATTAAATTTAAAATAAAAAATATATAAATATAAAAAAATAAAAATAAAAACTCAGGTGCTGATAAAAGAGACAAAAGTTGGGAAAGAGTGGGTGGGTCTAAGGAGAGAAGCAAATGGGTGTGCATAAGCATAGGTGGTGGTGGTGGTGGCTTAAGAAGGTTTCTCCACTTGCAATATTGGAATGATGGTTGGTTTGAAATGTTGAATGGGATTAGATATAAGAAAGTGGCAAATTCAGATTTCTATTTGTTTAATGAATAACAATAACAACCTAGGCTGACATTCATTAGGCTCTTAATTATAGTATTTGTTTATGTTCGATAATGGCATATTCTCAATCCACCCTTTATTTTTCAAGTGTCGAATAATGCAAATCATGTAACCTAGGAAACCTGTTACCTTTGTCTTATGATTTGCCACGTGGCAATATGTTTTGTTACCACATTTCCATATGATGTTCAAAAGAGCTTTAGAACAAGCCCTAGGCTTTTTCTTTGGATAAGTATTTTTGGGATAATAATATAGGGGGAAATGATGGCAAAAGGAGCTTATCACATTTTTTTTCTTCTCACTTTCCCCCAATTAGGGTTTTTGTCTTTGCCAATATTTCCATGATTAGTTTGAAAAATCAAGAGTTAATGTGACTTTGGTGATATGACCAGCATGATCGAAATAAATGTTTTAATTAAGATGATACTGTTTTTAAATAGGGGAAAAAAAAAAGTCTATGCGATTCAAAAACACTTCCCAATCCACAACCACAATCTAGAAACCCCTTTGGTTCCAGGGGTTTTTCCCATGTAACCACCCTTTTGGCAAATAAACCAGGTCCCTCTCTCCCCATTATGTTGCGGAGAGAGTTATCCCTCCTAACTTTTTGTTGAGTTTTATAACTCTTTTGTGTTTTTCTTGCCCCTAGCACATGGAGTATGTTTCTCCACCATGGTTTATTCAATACTGGCTTTGATTTGAGTCTTATGCATCCTCCCAATCTTCAACTTTGGGAGCTGAGTTCCTGATTATGTAGTTTACTCATTGTATTGCATTGCTTTACTTTTCCAATTCTTGTATGCAAGAACCTCCTCTGGTTGTGTTCTTCATGTAATTTTCTTGTATTTCAACGTTGTTTCTTAATGGAACTGTACTTTTTACCAAAAAGTTGTCTATGATATTCATTCTCAGGTTTTCAGCTAGCTCAAGTCACTGGGAAAGTTTTACCCATGTCTGTCATTTTATTCCTATTGATCTAATAAAATTCTATCGCCTTTTTATAAATAAATAAAAAGATAGATCAACCCCCACCCCAAAAATGAAGAAATAAAATAAAAGGTTTTGAAACATCTTTGAACTTAGGAGATTTTAAGTCATGATAAGTTTAGTTTTGGTAGAAAATACAATGTCATATTTTCTAATTTTCACATTAAGCTCCATGATTAGTTTCTTTTACTCTACATTTAGGCGGAGAAAATAAACTTAGAATTTAGACAAAAATATGAATTTTTAAATTGACATATACCAAATCTCTTTTTTGAATTCATAGATGAAGAAATTTTTAAAATTTAAAATTTAAAAGTTTCATATTGTTGAAATTTGGATGTTATAAATTCTTACTTTTCACTTTAGAAACTTGATATTTGCAATTGCTGATAGGGGCAAATTGGTCATAAAAAATATAATTAATGTTTGCATTGGTTTCCCATGGAAAAGGAAAATGAAACTTCAATATGAATGGATGATTTCATCTCCCCATATTTTTCCATGAGCCAGGAAATGTTTTCTCAAATATGGACTTATCAAACATGATAAAGTAAATAATTTTTCAATCCTAAACTCATTTTTCTTTCGAACCAAACACATTCCAAAATCCATTGTTCTTTACCTGCAATGCCCTCATCAAATTTGAGCTATGTTAGAATCCCGTATCAGTTATGAAATGAGTCATTGTGGTTATCCCAAGTGGTGTTATCATTGGAGTGAGAAAGATCAAGTGTCTTATATGTGCAGATGGCATCTTTTAAAAAAAACACATTTTGGACTTGAAGGCCAAAAAATAAATTCGTGCAAGATTGGGTTCAACTGAACAAGGTAGAGAGCTAGTTCCTTTTATATGAAGGTGGAGCAAGTGTTTGGATCATGAGATCAAAATTTTCCAAAGTGGAGATTATTGGAAAATGTAACTTAGATTAAATTCATGTTGAAATCACCCATCAACTTTGTAAACAGTAATTAATTGGTATATAAGAAATTAGACCACACAAAAATAATTTCGAGACTTTTAATAAAGTTTATACTTGTTGACAATTCAAGTGATTAATTTAGTGAGATGTTGACATATTCGGCGTACATGTATGTATGAATTCATGAATATCGACCTAAATGCTCCTCAGCACTAACCAGATTGAAATCCTCCAACCCCCTATTCTCCAACGACTTCTTAAAGTCTACTTCAACCTTTACAAACTCAAATTGTGATACTTAATTACAACTTGCATTCAAGGTGAACCAAGTAAAATAATTGATTGAGTTTGTACACGAAGTCGGGTTTTTTATGATCACCATCTAGCACTCCCCCTCTTTCCTTCCATGAATATTTAATAGCCAACAACAACCTAAAGTCAACAAAAAGACAAGTCCACATTAGTCAAGCCCTTTATAAAATTCTAACAGTACCTTAGTAAATGCTTAGCATAATTAGTAATCTGCAACCACCCCACCTCACCAAATTTAATAACTAAATTACTTTCCAAATGACACCAAAATCTCAAAATCAAAATTCCATTTCAATACAAGGTCAAGCACTCAAAGCCCACCTGCGAGTTGACAAAGCACATCGCACACGCAATCATCCCCTGCCACGTGTCCCTCATCCCTTGCATCTCATCAATCCCCCTCGCCCCCGATCCAACGGTGCTTGCGGCACGCTTTTCCAGGCCTATTTATTGGCTTTTGCTCTTTGACATTTCGATGCTACAAAGGAATTTCACCACGTCATATCAACGCTTCTCATCGGCGCGTGACCGAACCTCCATTACAAATAAACCACGTCTCTTCTCTTCCCGTGCATTCCACGCTCCGCAAAGAAGGTAATCATGGCGAAGCGAAAACTAATCTCGAAATTAAACCCACGAGTTTACTTATTAAACCCCCCAACCTTGGTCAACGCCCGAAATAAATAAAAAGCACAAAAAAAACATTTTCAATAATTAAAAACTGAAAATAAAAAGTCTTTATTTTTATCTCCCATTTCAAAAAGCTTCTGCTGAAAGTCAACGCCTCTCCCTCTTCTTCTTCTCAGCTTCATTTCTCTATCTGGCGTGCTCTCTCTGTCTCTCTATCTCTCTCAATCGGCCATGAGAGTGAAATCAAAAGCTTGACATATTCAATTGAATTTTATTTATTTGTTAGGGTTCGAATTCGATCAATTTATTATGGGGAACGGCTTTGGGAAAGTGAGCGGGTGCTTCACCGGCGGCAAAGAACGACGTTGTCACGGGAGGCACGACGTGGCGGTTGTAGCTTCGGACTCATACGACGAGGGACTCGGGCACTCCTTCTGCTACGTCCGACCCGACCCCACTTGGCTCGCCTCGTCCAAAGTCCACTCTGAAGAAGCAACCACCTTCAGAACCATCTCCGGCGCCTCGGTCAGCGCCAACACCTCCACCCCTCTCTCCACATCTCTAGTCGATCTCTACTCATACAACAGCATCGATCGAGCGGCGGCTTTCGAGAGCTCGACCTCCTTCGCTTCGATTCCTCTGCAACCCATCCCGAGAAATCTGATCAATTCGGGTCCGATTTCAGGTAACCTGGGAGCTGGAGTTCCCGGTTCGGGTCCGCTCGAGAGAGGGTTCTTGTCGGGTCCGATTGAGCGCGGGTTCATGTCGGGTCCGCTCGACCGCGGGATCTTCTCGGGTCCAATGGAAAAGGGTTACTCCGAACAGTTCCAGAGGAGCTTCTCAATTGGCGGTCTCGGGTTTAAACCGAGATCCGGGAAGCGGAAGTTGATTCGGGTTTTGCAGAGGGCGATATCGAAGACGATATATCGGGGTCAAAACTCGATTGTTTTGCCGATAAAAAGCCGGGTCGTATCGGTGAAGGAGGATTGGGTTGTTGGTGGACAAGAGAAGTTTCATCATCACAATGAGAACTTGACTGTGAGCAGTGTGAATTTCAGCAGCGAGGGTAGTTTGGAAGACGACGAGTCATTGGCAAGTCAGAATCTTCAATGGGCTCAGGGGAAAGCAGGGGAGGATCGGGTACACGTCGTTGTTTCGGAGGAGGATGGATGGGTTTTCGTCGGGATTTACGACGGATTCAACGGCCCAGATGCGCCGGATTACTTGTTATCCAACTTGTACTCAGCTGTGAACAAGGAGTTGAAAGGGTTGTTGTGGGATGAGAGGGCTGAATCGGGTGCGGTGGCCGCCCCTGCAACCTCCCCTGTTCACTATGAAGATTCGAATTCGGTTTCGAATATGGAGAGTGATGGTGATTTGGGAAGGAATCCAATGGTGGATGACTGTGCTCAGTGTGTTGAGCAAGAGAATCATCCTTCTGCAAGTGGGGATGGGAATTTAGATTCCAATTCCAGGAGCATGGAAGGGAGGAATTCGAAAACCAAGTACCGGGGCACCGCAAGGAAATGGGAGGATAATCAGAGGAGGTGGAGGTGTGAATGGGATAGAGAGAGAGTGGAGCTTGATAGGAGGTTGAAGGAACAGCTCAGTAAGTTTGTTGGCTCTGATGGGTCATCAGCAGGAGGAGCTACTATTAACCACTCTGATGTTTTGAAGGCTCTGTCTCAAGCTTTGAGAAAAACAGAGGAGGCCTATTTGGAAGTTGCTGATAAGATGCTTTTGGAAAATCCTGAATTGGCTCTAATGGGTTCTTGTGTTCTTGTGATGCTCATGAAGGGTGAGGATGTTTATGTGATGAATGTGGGCGATAGTCGGGTGGTTTTGGCTCAAAAGGCGGAACCCGATTATTGGCTAGGGAAGATTAGGCAGGATTTGGAGAGGATTAATGAGGAAACTTTAAATGATCTTGAAGCCTCTGATGGCGAGAGAGCCAATACAATTCCCAATTTGACTGCTATTCAGCTTACCATGGATCACAGCACCAGTGTAGAAGAGGTGGGATATGATTCCTTTTTGTGTTGTTTTTTGGTTATTAGTTTGTGAGCTTTGCCTCATCATTTTGTATGCTGCATTTTCCAGGAAGTTCATAGGATCAGAAATGAACATCCGGAGGATCCTTGTGCTGTGATGAATGACCGTGTCAAGGGTTCATTGAAAGTCACTCGGGCTTTTGGTGCTGGTTTTCTCAAACAGGTACTTAAACATTTTACACTTGTTGCTGTTCTTCAACGTTCTTTTTGGCCTTGTTTGATTTAGAAATCCATTACATCTCCTGTAATTATGACTGTGTATCAGTAAAATTTAGCATTAAGGCATTACAGCCACAGTGATTCGTAACGTCCAATCGCAACGATAACTTACTTCTTCACTTCAAGTCCTATCTTGTTAACATGTAGTATGCTTAATCCAGGAAAGGATCTGACCTGAATGAATATGATGATGATATTAATGTGTACTGGAACAATATAGACCTGCTTTTCTTACTTCACGAAAGCAATGGGAAGCACTTACAATAATCACTGCTAGAGAAAATTAGAGAAAGATTTGAGCTGCTAGATGCAACAGATGGAGGGCGGAACATACTGCAGACTGTTACTTATATACATATATACACATCTATTTTCTGTACTTTGAAAGATCACTACGATTAGATTTACAGTGTGTCATCAAAAAATAGTTTGCCTTATTTCTTTCTGTCATTTCTCTCTGTGTGCAGCCTAAATGGAACAATGCACTTCTAGAGGCGTTTCAAATAGACTATGTAGGGACTTCGCCGTACATCACTTGTTTTCCATCTCTCCACCACCACAGATTAGGCCCAAAAGACAGGTTTTTGGTACTATCCTCCGATGGGTTGTACCAATACTTCACCAACAAAGAAGCTGTTTCTGAAGTTGAACTTTTCATCACATTGCAACCCGAAGGTGATCCGGCACAGCATCTGGTTGAGGAAGTGCTTTTCCGGGCTGCGAAAAAGGCCGGTAAGATGTAGTGAACAATTTCTTCAAAATTGTTCTTACAATAGAAAAGTTTTATCCATTGCATTGCAGGACACTAACACAGTGAACTTGGTTTTTGTGATTCTCAGGTATGGACTTCCATGAGTTGCTCCAAATACCACAAGGGGATCGAAGGCGGTACCATGATGATGTTTCTATCATCGTTATTTCATTAGAAGGAAGAATATGGAGATCATGTGTATATAAGTAGAGAAAATCACAGATAAATATTTATAAAAAAATTATAGAGACAGCCCGGAAAAAAGTCAGGCATTTTCCTCATCTTCGTTTTTGTTTTTGTTTATATCCTTAATCACCTTTGTAAAATACCAATTAAGCTTCAGGAAGTGGCTGAGGAACTTGGTTGTCCAGTTTTCTGGGTGGTGAGGACTGTAAAGATGTAAAAGCTGGTTCTAGTTGATTATAGACTGTCATAGAAAAAAAAAATTGTAATTTTCTAATAAATGACATTCCTTTCAAAAAGGGTTTTGTTTGGCACTATCTCTACCCATCATTTTCTTTCGTGTAATTCTTGTATCAAAACTTTATTGGATTGGCAACACTAGTCATATCTCAGCATCTGCATCTTCTTCTTTTTGTAAGCAATTGGATAGTTAGCTATCCAAATGTTAATTATATGCCAAATAAGAAAATACTAGGTTTATTCCCTTTTCAGAATAACTAGATATCTTGGTTTTACGGCCAACGGAGTCTAGTCCAGTAAAAAAGGACATTGACTTGCTCTCTGCGTGAATGTTAGAAACCCTGCAAGTGCCCAAAAACCTGGGCATCCCTCCTTTAAACTATCGCTTGTATTTTTTTTTTAAAGATATCGTTCCACAAAAAGTGAACCTCTTTATTTGTGTTGCACTCATTCTATGGGGCATATGTTCTTCGTGAGCTTTCTGTGGTACACCTAACCCTTCAATCTTGTGCTTCACCTTGGAGGAAGCTTCACCTTTTCTTATTTTAAAAATCACGAGGAACCTAAAGTTGACTTCTGTAAATCACAGATTAAGTCTAGCTGGTGGAGAGTTTCCTACTCATTTCCTATCTACTTAGTGCAAAGTCAGCAGCAGATTGGAAACAGTCAAGCCTTCTTCAGTTGACCATGTCCTAAAAATCCAACCCATTTATTTAAAACAATGAAATCCAACTATAAAAAAAAAACCCAAGATAGAAGAAACCCTTTTGAGTTTTGACTCTGAATTCTCATACATATGTCTTTTGGTCGTGCCACGCAGCAGAATGAGAGCCCCATGCAGAGCAGGACCTTGGCTTTGGAGCTTTAATTATAAATCATAATTTCTCCTAACTGTTATCTACTTCTGAATTCATAGTTAATGCAAATGCAGGTGGGGGAAGGTTGGATGAATAAAACTCATGAATGATGTAAACGTGTCCGGCATATTGTTGTCATCAAATTGCAAACTGCAAAGCTTTTGATTTCAATTTTCAGTTACATCCTGCTACAGTTAAGCCATTTCAGCCTATCCCAACCAGTTCCTTCTTTGAGAGGTAAAAAGTACAGAATTTTTGTGCCGCCAATTGAAAGTTTTTCTTTGACCCTCCAGAAAAAGAGGAAAGGTTTTGGATTTTTGCAATAAATGATGTTTGGTTCCAGTTTCGAAAATTAAAAGGAGGTTTTTGCAGATCACTTATTAGTGTAGTGGTTTGGAGTAATTATTCTTTCAGATAAGGTCTTGAGTTCGAGTCCTAGCATCAGTCGTGTAATATGTGTGAATCGCCACTCTTAATAGAAAATGTCCTCAAAAAAAAAGAAAAAAGAAATAAAAAAATTAGTCTTTTAAGACTGGCCCAAATTTGTAGTGAGCTGAGCTTCCAATTTCCCAATGAGAAAATGGGCTAGAAACTTGAACAGCCTAATCAAAGAACATAGGCTTTCTTTACTGTTTGTGAAGCTCTTTGGTGGCTGTATATCAGACTTGAGATCGCACATTCTAGGCCCAAAATAATTTCCCAAATACATATCTGACTTTGATAAGAACTTTTGAGAAAAATCCTTTTCGATAAAATCATAACTTAATCAACACAATACAAAATTATATGTATTTTATATGATATGAATGCAGACTAGCAGCAGCAGCAACAAAGATTTGCAGGCCAATAACAAAAGACTGCAACAAGAAGATTCTGGGATTGTAGAAAAAACTTTTAGCAGAATAATAAAATATGTATGAAGGACAAAAGGAACCATCCATAACAATGATCATCCCTCCCTTACAAAACAAATAGCAAATGAAAAGATGAGCAGAAGTACAACTTTCTACCTATATTTGTTTCATGGAACAAGGGCCTAGGAAAAGGAAATTCCTTTTTTCCCATGTTTGGATGGATGGCACAATAAAGCACAAGTTTTGCAAACCCAGGTGTCCTAGTGGGTTTTGTGTTTTCATTGGAATGAACTTCGTATAAATAAGAATTATCAACTTGCATGAGTGCTCCAATGATAAAATGGTGAGTATTAGTAACCGTAAGGGAAATAAAAATCAGAATAATTTAAATATTCATGTGTTAATAAACACGTAGAAAATTAAGAATCGAAATCATTTCAACACTTATTTAAGCAAACATGTGCAAAATTAATCGAGTTTGCTCGATACTTGTGATTGTCTATATATACCTTTACTCGACTAGGGTAGGTGAGCCCAAAGAGTTTTTTTTCTTCTCCTTTTTAGTCCAAAGACTCGAGTGCTTTTCAATTGTTCGTATAATGAATGTTACATGTGTCCCTTCTTACAAGTAATTACAGCAAACTTTGATTCTTATTTGTTCAGGAACCAAACAAATGAAAACATTCCCACCATTTCTAAACACTCAAATGAAAATAAGTGGTGTAGACAGTAACTTAAAATGATTCATATTTAAGGAATAGGTCCACGATTCCAAGAGCCAATTTCTCAAAACTACAAACAAACTCAAAAACACATATATAATTCAAAATTCAAAACTCATTGCGGGCCTCACTTCACTACAAATTCAAACCAAAACACCCTCTGCTGTCCAGTAGTGTAGTAGAGAGAGAGAGAGAGAGAGAGAGACGTTGACTTCACAACCTCAATACCTTTTATACAATTCCAAACTCCAACAACGACTGATATATATATATATATATATATATATATTTACACAACTTTGCTTTCAAACTGGAAATTTCAATACAAACCATCTGACATATGTGACCCTCACGTTGGTTCCAATATCACTCAAATGTATTTATTTTTTTGTACTTAAAAATAAATAAAAACTTTGAAACCTTCTCCTATCCTGTAGCACTCTTGAAATTAACTTAAACTATTGACATTTGTGTCTCATTCTTCCCTTTGATTACATATGCAAGTCTAGCTTGGTCGAATAATACCAAACTGGTCTAGAAAAATTTCTTCTTCTCTTTTGCTCTCTCATTTTTCTCATCTAAGACATGTCTATCCTAAGCAACAACAATAGCAGCAATGGTGCACCCTCATTTCATGAGTTCAAGAAACAAGCTTCTTTTTTCTTTAAGGAGAAGATTAAGACTGCAAGATTAGTCCTCACAGATGTTACACCAGCACAACTGTAAGAATACTTAGAAATTAGCATTTCTGTGTTTTCATTTGTTGAGTTTTGATTTATGGGATTTGGTTTGTTGGTCTGGTTTTGGTCATGGAACTTGTTTCTGGCTTTGGATTCTGATGTGATGAACTTTCTCGGTGGTGCGTGATTGATGTCTTAAGATTGACTGAAGAAGCTTCAAATGGAAATCCATGGGCACCAGACACAAGGACCTTGGGTTCAATTTCAAAGGCTGCTTTTGAGCTTGATGATTATACAAGAATTGTGGAGATTTTGCACAAAAGGTTTCTGGGTGTTTTTGCTTTCTTTTCTTCTATTTATTACAGAAATTTTGTGATTATATGATGATGTTTCTATGTTGTTATAAATTGTGCATCAGATTTCTGAAGTTTGAAAGGAAGAACTGGAGGGTCTCTTACAATTCTCTGATTGTAATAGAGCACTTGTTGACTCATGGACCAGAGAGTGTTGCAGTTGAGTTTGAAGTTGACAAAAATGTAATTGAGCAGATGGGAAGCTTCCAGTACATAGATGAAAAAGGGTTTGTAATTCTGATATAGTTCTTCCTGCAAATGTGTCTTTTGGTGCTATATGTTTTCTTTTCTCAATGAATATGGATCTAACAGATCTAAATATTTACATGCAGATTCAATTGGGGCCTTGCTCTTAGGAAGAAGTCAGGGAGAATAGTGAAGCTGCTAGAGAAAGGTCCTCTTCTCAAAGAAGAGAGAGACCGAGCTCGGAAGCTAACGAGAGGGATTCAAGGGTTTGGAAGCTTCTGCCAAAGATCATCTGATTCTCCAGCACAAGGCATTTTAAGAGAATCATCCTTTGAAACATATGGAAGGTCTAATTCTCAATCTCACTTCAGCAACCATGAAAACCAAGAAAATCAGTTTCCATCCCCCACCGCGGATGATTTTACTAAGAAAGTTGAAGAATCAAAGCAGAGCAATGAAAATGTTGTGATCATTGAGGCTGGCAAGGGAGCAGAGAATTCAAGGTCTTGTGGTAGCTTTGGAGATGGTGAGGTGGCTCAGAAACCTGAAACTCAAACAAGTTTTAAAGAAAACATGATTCCAAACAAGGAAGAGTTAGATAGATGGAACTGCGTGGGGGAGTCTAATCCACTTTTGGGTGGTGAGAGAGATGGGACCAGGGTTGAAAATTCTGCTGAAGATGAACACCCTTTCAATGAAATTAACAATCAAAGTGCTGCTTCATTGATTGCTGCAAGTAATGCTCTAATATAAAAAGAAGAAAAGAAAACTGTCTGCAAATTTCTTCCACTGAATGTGGAATCAGCTACTTGGTTGAAATTTTATTGTTCCTATATAATGTGTTGTTTGAAAATTAGGCAATAGCCAAGACTAAATCTTCTATCTTGATTTTCCTCAATTTTGGTTAATTTAAACTTAAACCATGGTTGATGCATAATGATTCTCTCCATTTAACTTTATAAGGCTTTCATATTTTGGTAGCTTTTGTGCAAGATGCCAGTTTCCTCAATGCTTCGGATGCCAACCAACTTTCCTATCATTTGATGATATACAATGGTTACAAGAAGCATCTACACGTGAGAAGGACAAAGCGACGTAAATACATACATACATACATACATACATGAATGAAATTATTGAGATTTCAAGACTTGCAAAGCCAATCTTGTATAGCATGCCGTAGGGCATGGTTGGGAGTGAGATGCAAGTTACTCAATTTCAAATTGGTCATCGGAGACGTTTCGCGACAATTTTGCAACCAACCACGCAAAGCTTCACCTTCGTAAGTGAAGCCATCAGCTGCCACCTGAGGGTCGTGCATTATTTCCTGAAACCAACCAATAATGTGCGTAAGCCATTAGCCATGAAAGTCGAACTACAAACTGGACAGCAAATTCCAGCTTAAGTTTGAACCCTGTTTACTACGTTGCCTCTTATGTTCAAGTTAAAAGCTTGGAGCTTTTATGGTGCATATTTTGCAATTCATGAGCTCTCACAAATGCAAAACCCTGGTCGAACTAAATCCAGGTCTAGGGCTTCACAGCACCTTCTTGAATTGAAGAGAAAAAACCAAATGAACCCAAGGGGTTATTAGAATTTAGAACATATAGCAACTGAGCTTGGAGAGTCTGATCCCAACCCTTTTTTTGGTCAATGTCTGATCCCAACTTTAGGCTTATGAGTTTTAGGGTAACCTAGTGGTTGATCAGCTGATTTAAAAAATTCGGCACTTCATAACTGGTCATTATAATAGTGCTATTCCTCAACTAAGTTATATACGCGAGTATCGCTCACCTGAAGGATCGGGCACAAGAAAAAAGATGGCACTGGTCGCTCTTCAGGGGCATGCAACTGATGCAATTCCCTCACTAAAGCCGGTGTAATCTCTGGTCTTTCGCTACTATTCAATTCACAGCATTGCAGCCCAAGGTCTACCAATCGCCTTGCCACAGTTATAGGCCATTCTCCAGCTGAGGAATCCAGAATTGATGCCAAGTTTCCACATAAAACTGCCTTGCGCACCTCACTTGCTAAGCCAACTGGAGGCCGTCTGGTGACTAACTGGAGAATGATTAGCCCAAAGGAATAAATATCAGACTTGGGAGTCAGGACTCCAATTCTCTGAAGCTCTGGATCTGTGTAAGGAAAAGCACCCTTTGGCTCAGTACCCCGGCGGAAACTTCGACAATAAAGATTGTCTTCAGTTACCAGCCTGCAAATCCCAAAATCACAAATCTTGCAGCTAAGTTCTGAATCTAGTAGGATGTTTTGGGGCTTCAAATCACCATGGACAATCTTTTCAGGTTTAGAAGAGTGCAAGAAGCAAAGGGCACTAGATATTTCAGCAATTATCCGTGTTCGGGTCTTCCATGGCACTGATGAACCGTTGCTTTTCCTGAAAAGATGGTCTTGGAGGCTCCCATTGGATAAGTGCTCATACACAAGCGACCAGGCTTCTGGACACACACCAAGCAAGGTCACAAGATGAGGATGCTGTAATTTTCCAAGTACTTGTACCTGCAAGCACAAAATAAATATTATTGCAGATCTACAATTTTAGATGAGGGGTACAGAATCAAAGAAAGGCAAATATGTGAGCATCGTGTGAAGTACCATAGATATTAACCACTCCATCAGTTTGACATAAATTATGAGAGAGAGGGAGAGAGAGAGAGAACCTCTTGTTGAAACTCTGCTTGTCCTTGCATGTTATGTGGATGCAACTTCCTTATAGCGACAGTTCTGCCCATCATTTCCCCCTTAAAAACACAACCATATCCTCCCTGCCCAATTTTAAAGCTCTCAGAAAAATTGCATGTTGCAGTTTGTAGATCTGACAATGAGAATTCTGACAACTTTGGCAGTTCTTCAGCAGACCCAACGAGCCCATTGCAGTTTGCAGCTCCAGCCTGTCGATGATTTCTCCACCGCTCAAGCCAGCGTAGGGCTTCCATCTTCTGTCGTTGAATACTCTGTTTTTCTTGCTGAAGAGTTGCAATTGAAGTCTGAATTAGTTTCACTTCCCCAGAAGCTTCATTAAACCTACGATTTGCTTCCTGTGCTCGACTGTCTAGAAGGGCAATATTTGTCATGGTCCTCCTTATCTCTCTACTAACTTCTTCTTTCTCTTGCAAGAGTTTTTGTTGTTCCCCTATCGTAGTTCTCAGGGCATCCTCAGCCTCTGTTCTAAGTTTAACTTCACAGGCATGGGCTAACTCAAATTGCTTGACCTGAATAAAATAGAGCGAAACAATTTGGAGTTCAGTAGTAATTCACAAGATTCAGGAATCAATTATTTCATTTAAATTCATAACCCAGCTGTGAAGACGATCAGATCTGTTGTTATGACCCACAAATACAAAGTCCTCAAATATACTTCTCCTAGAACTTCCTTAACCAGAATTTTTGAGGTTACTAATTTTCTGGTGTCTTTCCAGCAGCCAAGTTTTATATTAGTATCAAGAAGACATAAATGTTGGAAGCCAAACAGAAAATGAAGGTATAAGTAGAATTTACTTTAACTTCTTCTAAAGATGGTCATCTACTGCACCTGCCTAAAAGGATTCACAAAAGCAGTATGGATAACAGCCATGTTTAGAAAGATATATTTGCATTTGTTATATTTCAGGTGAAAGAACCTTTTTTCCTGTAGAAGGAAATTGAAATTTGAAAGTATTGACAAGTTCCCTTAGTCACATAACAAAAAATTACTTTTAGTGATAGCAATGGGGTGTATGTCAGTTTGAAACCAATACAATTTAGTCAATCCGCATTGGATGATTGATTTTGATAATGGAAAAATACAAAAATGAAATATTAAACATTTATCCTTAGGTTTAATCTAATCAAACATATTAATAGACGTAAATGTAAAATATAAATGAAGAACTAGAGAAAATTGTTTTGATTATATAACATATTAAACATAACTCCATTAAATGACTTAAAATATTCATAACATTTTACACTACAAATACCTACAAGAGCAAAATAAGCATAAAACTAACTAGATTGGATTGGATTTGATTGGATTCTCAAAAGCAAATCCGTCATCCGATCCAATCATGTCGGTTTTGAAAATTACAGATCCAATCCAATCCGCCAAATCATCGAAACCGATAGAAATTGGATTGGATTGGATTGATCGGTTTGGGCGGCTTGGATTGGACTTGTATACCCCTAGATAGCATCCATAGTCATAAACTTGAACTAAAATTTATCATGTCATACCCTAACTCCTAGGAGCCATAATACTGAAAATGTAAGTCCTAAAACTGAAATAGGAACACCAACTCGCAGTTACCTTGTAGATAGCTTTCATAGCTTCTGATTCTAAATGTTTGCGCTTCAATAGCTCTGCAAATGCATTGTCCTTTGATGCCTCAGCTTCTAAAGTAGCTTCTGCAAGCCTACCATATAAACTCTGTTCCTCAACATTTATATCAGAATCTGAAGGCATCATTCCCTCGGCAGAATTATATCCTGAACCAGAGCTTGTACTTGAACTAATTGAATTATGAATATTGTAGGGTAAGGATGTATTTGTAGAACAAGATAAAGTTGGTGATGCAGCCGATTCTTGGTGAAATTCCTTATTTTCTCGAGGGAGAACTTTGGCAATCTGCAGTTGCCTACATGAAGGCGGAGAACTTTGGCCTTCTGAAGCATCTCTCGTCCAGACATGTTTCCCTTTGTTGACAAACCATATTTCACAAAACAAGGCAGCATATTTGGCAGCATAATTTGCTTTGCTGGAGTTCTTTTTCACCTTCATGCAACTGTATTAAAATATTAGGAAGACATGCTTTGCAACTATACTAAAATTTAAAAGAAATACATAACGAATAATATATGTCCAAAAATATAACATTTAAGTTTCACGAAGAAGCACAAGAAAACTAGCAACATGTACTTTTCATTGCATTATCTGATAAAGGCAAATTTTCAGAAAACAGAAGTTCACACGTACTTTTTCGTTTTTTTTATCACTTGGTAAATGTACTTAGACAACTGGGGTGGGTTCAACTCCTACTTACTGGAGGAGGAGTATATCCATGGACCCTGAAGGAGCCCCACCCTGAAGATTTTGGGGCACAAGGTGAGTTCTTAAATAGGCCCACAAGACAAAAGTTGCTGAAATCTATACTTTCTAAGACAAGAAAAAACAACACATAATAAAAGTTAATACAATAAAACTTAAACCACTTGAAATGAGGTCACCTATCTGGTGTATAAGTAAGCATAATTTTATTGTTCTGTCAAAGATGATACATGCACGGTTGGACTGAAGTCAGGGCCCTGGCCAAAGGTGAAAATCTGGTGGCCCTAGGCGGCCGCCTCATTTGCCTACCCCAAGGCCAAGGGAGGAGGGATGACCAGTGGACTATAGCATAATCAGTTCACAAATACACTTTAACAATGTTTGAGGAAGCTCTTCAGATTTTTTTTAATTTTTTATTGCAGTATGAATAAGCTGGATAAGAAAATTTTGTTGTCTAAGTAATTAGCAATTTAACACAACCACAGATTTCAATCCATTGTGCTCTTTTACAATTATGTTAACTTATGAAAGTAAACTATTCAACTTCCAGTGGAAAATTACCCAAATATTTTGTGCACCACTTACTTTTCTGGTACAGCCCCCATAACAAGCTTCCTAACCCCATGTCTGTTGACCAAGTCTACAATTCCCTTCTGAATTTCATTAGCTTCAACCATGGCAATGCTTGCTTTAACCTGTAAAGTAAATGCTTACAGTGACACTAATATACTTCTTTAGAATAATTGAATTTTACAAGAGATGTGTAAATTTCTAATCAGTAATGATGCAATTGTCATTTAAAGGAATGTCGGATTTTGCCGCATAGCATTTGACAAAATTTTAACACTAATACTCAATTACCTATCGCATAATGTTCTCAGCCCCGACTCAAAATGTATTGGGAGAAATAAAGTAATGGAATAAATCAAGGCTTCTTCCGAAAATAAAGAACATCATAATTGCGAGCAACTATGTTTACCAAAATTTTGCAGCATACAAACTGCTCAAATTTATAATTGTAATGATAATAAATGCTAAACATAAAGAAACCAAGCACACCTTTGCTCTAGAGCAAACCCTCAAATAATTTTGCAAAATCTTCATTTTCCGTTCCCCTTCCTCCCTTCTGAAAGCAGACACCACTTCGGCATTTGCTTGACTTGCTGGTAGCTTTCCTACTGCACAATGTAATCATGAATGAAACACAATTTCAAACAAATCAAAGTAGAACAGAGAAGATCTCAGATTGCTTAGCAAACTCCTGGGAAATAAGAACCGAAAAGTGGACCCGGTAACACAGCATAATTGAATAGATTTTTCCTCGATTGTTCGTTGTCTTAAGAACCCTCTTATTTCTCGGATGCCAAATAGAACAACAAACAGAAAATAATTGACAATATCCACAACACGTGGTTAAAGGGTCAATTTTTTTTCCACATTTTAAAATGTTTTCAAACACTTTCTTAATTCAAAGAAAAACCTAAAGACCAATGTAAGCATATTCCTCAGAAAATATATAATTAGAGAATTTCAATAAGAACTTAATAGAAATCAAAGAAATTTAGAGCCTTCCCACCAAAAAAAAAAAGAATAATTCAGAGCCCTTTACAGAAACACAGAGAGACTTACAGAGTGTCGGAATGAGCTGAGAAGGCTGATGAACATGAAGTATACAAATTTCTTTACAGCCAAAGTGCTTGAAAGTCCAATGAAGCAAGCTCACAGCTTTCTCAACAGACTTGCCAACTGCCACATGTACCTTATCAACGCCGCCACCATTATCTTCTTCTTCAAAAATCTCAGCCAAATGAGAGGTAGTGGGCGGCCGGTCAAACCCACGTCGGAAACTCACCGGAGACGAGAACCCAGAAAGGGATTCACCAGCTGAGCCGTGCAATGGATGTGAAGGCTGTATGAGCTCCATGGAAGGGTCAAGCTCAAGCAGCTCCGTTGATGGTGGAGTTAGGCTTTAAGCTTTGTGGGTTTGTGTTGAGAGGTAATTGGCATTTGATATAACTGATATTTGGTGGAATAGGTTTGGATTTGTTGGAGCTCTTTCTTCTTTGTTTCCGAAGGAGGCTTGACCTTTTGTGCTGACTTGATTGTGACAGAGGAAAAGTTGACGGTGGAGGAAGAAAGAGATTATCTTTTTCCTGTGTTTTCTGGTCAAGACTTTATTTTTAAAAAAAATAAAAATTAGAGAGTATCTTCATGGTCATGTGGGCATCTTTGGATTCTTTTATTGGTATTTTCATTATATAAAAAAATTCATTAAACTTGATAATCATATACAAAACAACAAATAGCTATAGTTGCCCAATAAGATCAATGAATTATTATTTTATAAGGAAAATATTTCATAACCCAATTGTTTTTTTCAGTTTTTTTCTGAAAATTTTCTGATAATAAAGAATTTTGAAAAGGAAATTGGACTTTACATTATTTTCCATCTTTCTGTTTTTGTTATATAATTTCCAGGAAATGATATATGTGATAGAGTTAAGAAAAAACAAAATAGGTTTCTCATCATCTTTCTTCATTTTATCATCTTGTGTTTTTTGTTTTTCGTTTATGACTTGCAATCTGAAAAGTGAAAGATGTGGATGGCAGTGCAATTGTCACACATGAAGATGTGCAAGTTGTTGCGTTCAATTGAGCATGTGCTGTTATTGGTTAGTCAATTAAAGAATTTAGTATTGAAAGGTTGGTCTATATTCTATAACAAAGACAAAAACAAAACAAAAAACAAAGCAAACGACTCTTTCCCTACGACAGAGAGTAATTAATTAACAATTTTCTTTTCTTTTAACAGTTATTAATCCTTGCTGTCTTTTCATGGAATAAGGCAGGGAAGGGGCCAATTGCTTCGAGTCATTGGATTGGAGCCTTAGATGCAAAGCAATTGTCAAAATATACGTTTCGTTTCGTTTCATTTCTTATCAATAAGACTTTAAGCTTAACCTAACTAATAGCCGTACATGAAATCCTTACCTATCTAATATTTAAATTTAACGGCTATTGTCTCAAGTCACCAACACTCACCACACCACACCAACAAAGAAGATGTCTCAAGTCACCAAAGTAAAACTAGTGGGGCAGCTTGTGAGGGTATCATTCCACCGTGAATAACGGCTACTTAGTAGTTAGGAATTTACGGAAAAATTATTATATATTATTGATGCTTATGTTATAATAACGGCAAGTTAGTAGTTATATGACGTCATCGTATTTCAGTATCACATAATATTTACTTAATTTCACCAACGAAGGCATGATAAATGCCATTGTTGGATAAACACAATGAACGCTCTCTTAAAATGATTATTGGGAGGAACACGTGATATGTTCTATTTGCAGCTTTGGTTTGATCATCAACAGTGAAGTCACTTCCAACTAACCACCATAACTATCCAACAACCAAATACCAGGCAGCGACCAACAACCAACCACGAAGCAAACTCTTCGGGGACGATCAATGGCCAAGGTCAAGTCTAAATACTAACAGACTAGCTCAAAATAAGAGGCATTGAGATTGAGCTTCAGATTTGGTCTCAACCAGTTGTTTGGTAAGCAAGCAAACAGGAACTAAAGAGACCAGGAAAAGAAAATTTTAGATTCGGACGATTCCAGAAGGAACTCCATATCAAACAAGTCCTCGGAAAAAATACTCATTGAAACGGAAACTTCTTAAAACTTAAGTGTATGAACTTATTAAACTAAACTTCAATTCATCTGGGCAATAACAGAGCCACTACAAATATATAAAATGATGGAGAAACATTAACTTATTAAATCATCAGAGAGGCCCTCAAGAATTTAAATGGCAGCATATTTGATTTTTAATCAGCGAGGTGGGAGGACCAAAAAATTTATAAATGGCAGAGGCTAGCATTGAACGAATACTTGTTCCACGCTTAATACAAAAAATAACAACTAAACAGTTCAACTCTCTGCCATAACCTCCACATCTCGTAGTTCATTGTTTCAACAACACTGGACACAGAAGTTTTGAGAGAAGCAAAGGTAGAGTAAAAACTTGCGAGCTGCAATTGTTGTGCCGTAAAATACTAGACATCACACACTCCCATACCAGGGCCTTAGAAGCACTTCCTGTGTACAATTGATGGGCCAGATTCGTCATACTCTGCCTTTGCGATCCACATCTGCGTTCCAAAAGTAAACAATAGCGCTCCATTAGCATTACTAATATAATAATTATAAAGACTTAGCTATTCCCTTAAGGAGAAAAGTAAATCAGAGAAACAGAAAACTATGATTTGTTAATAAGGGTTGGTTAACAAAAATATGGTTCGCTCAGTACTCTCAGAATCATTATTGCTGTCATATATACTAAGATAACATACCTGCTGGAAAGTGCTAAGAGATGCAAGGATGGATCCACCAATCCAGACACTGTACTTCCTCTCAGGTGGAGCAACAACCTTGATTTTCATGCTGCTAGGTGCTAAAGCTGTGATTTCTTTGCTCATTCTGTCAGCAATGCCAGGGAACATGGTAGACCCACCACTAAGAACAATGTTTCCATACAAATCTTTCCTAATATCGACATCACACTTCATGATAGAGTTGTATGTGGTCTCGTGAATGCCTGCAGATTCCATTCCAATCATAGACGGCTGGAAAAGTACTTCTGGGCAGCGGAAACGCTCAGCACCAATGGTGATCACCTGCCCATCAGGCAATTCATAGCTTTTCTCAACAGAAGAACTAGTCTTTGATGTTTCAAGCTCCTGCTCATAATCAAGGGCAATATATGCAAGCTTCTCCTTCATATCCCTGACAATTTCACGCTCAGCTGTGGTGGTGAAGGAATAACCACGCTCCGTCAAAATTTTCATAAGGGCATCAGTGAGGTCACGACCTGCTAAGTCAAGACGAAGGATAGCATGCGGGAGAGCATATCCCTCGTAAATGGGGACAGTGTGACTGACACCATCTCCAGAGTCCAGAACAATACCTGCATGGACGTTCGAGGGTGAAAAATTACAAACAAATAATTGAGATGGAAGCCAAAGAAACATTGTACACCCTAGTTGGGGAGGGGGGGGCATTGCTGTTGGTATGAACATACAGAAATCATTTAGTTAAGTTAACTAACACCTGCGATATAAAAAAAAAAAATATTAAAAAGAGGTTATAGAAGGCAATCCCTTGCTGCAGTAAGAATAAATTTCACCTAAACTATACTGAAAACAGAAATTCCTTCAACCCTATTGGTTTAAACTTGGAAGCACAAAACTATCCTCCCTTATAAACTTATAAAAACCACTTCACTGTTTTATTCAATGCTTAACACAGTGGCACATGCTTTTTCTTAGGAACACTTCAATACTGACCAGTGATCACAAATCAATTTGCAAACCAAGCTCTTTGAAATGCTAACTAACAGCATCTTAAACACATTGCATGACTTGATCAGTCCATTTAAGTCATTCACCACAGAAAATCAACTGACTCCAAATAAATTCAAATCCATAACATTGCTAAATTATTCAAATTGCTCACCAGTTGTACGACCACTGGCGTATAGGGAAAGAACAGCCTGGATGGCTACATACATGGCAGGAGTGTTGAATGTCTCAAACATAATTTGGGTCATTTTCTCACGATTAGCCTTTGGGTTCAGAGGTGCTTCAGTGAGTAGAACTGGATGTTCTTCTGGAGCCACACGAAGTTCATTGTAGAAAGTATGATGCCAAATCTTTTCCATGTCATCCCAGTTGCTCACAATACCATGTTCAATCGGGTATTTCAAAGTCAATATACCACGCTTAGACTGAGCCTCATCGCCAACATATGCATCCTTTTGACCCATGCCAACCATCACACCTGTGTGACGTGGGCGGCCAACAATGCTAGGAAAGACAGCCCTTGGAGCATCATCTCCAGCAAACCCAGCCTACAAGTTCACATTGCAACAGAACCATTATATTTTAAGACTGAAACTGCAGATCATGCACATCTTTGCCAGACAAACATTATAGAAAAGGTCAACAGAATCAAATTTAGTCAGCAATATTTGGAGATAAAAGTGTCCTGATGCCATACCTTAACCATTCCTGTGCCATTGTCACACACAAGTGGTTGAATATCCTCAGCGTCGGCCATTTTTCTAATACCAGCTGTAGAGACGAATCAACTGAAATATAATGGGACAAAATATGAACACTGGATAAATAAAAACACTGCAGAGGTAAAATATAAAATTAAAAAAATCATGAATTTCATAAACATACACAAATATTAAGTTTTACACCAATTTATTTAATTTAACACACATAATAATACGATAACTGAAATGATCAACTAGTTTGCACACCAATGGTGGTGAATGTACCTTAACAGATTCTTAGTTTCATCACTTATAGCAAAACAATACAAATTTTCTTAATCATTATTACCGGAATAATTCACAATTCTTGATGGACGAAGCCCATCCAATAATATGACAGGAAAACAAAAACCACACTGAAAATTCCATCCTAACAGCAATCCATTCGAGTGATATTTCCATGAAAACATGACTTATGCGAAAGGCAATAGTCAATCGAGATAAATTCTTGAATCTCAGGAATTTGTGCGCCTCATTCATTTCACAGCTATACAAACTATCTCAAAATTACGTTGCTTTGCATTATGAAATTATTAAATGTTTAATCAAGAACCGAATTCTCTCTGAAACAAATTAATAATATATAACAAACAAAATCAGATTGTATATGCCAATGGATTATTCAAAATCCAATAGCCACCTCACAAATCCAAAAGAAACGACAAAATACTTCCAACAAATTCAAATTCCCGCAAATTCACGATAACAGATTAACAATGCAGGCGATCCAAAACAACAGGTCGGCCAAAAGTGACAAAATTGCGAACGAAAATGAAACTGTCCTATATCCAAAACCGTCCAGAGAAAAACTTGAAATCGGCAATGACGACATTAGATTAAAAAGATTGTTACGCTTTGTTTGGTTGCAAGGAAAGCGTTTGATTTTCTCGGAAAATGAATGCAGAAGAGAGATCTGACCTTTGATTTGGCGTCGACGAAGGAACACTCGTATCTAAACAGTGGTGCGCGCCTTAGGGTTCAAAATTTAGACCTCAAACCCCACCTGAAATTCGCTTTTTAAATCCACCACTCTCTCAACGTTCAATGAGGGCCGTCGGATCTGTTGAACGAGATCTCAGTTCGTGGCGACGCGTGCCCTTCTTATCTGGGGCTCCCCCGTAACTAAAGGCTGTTTCAAATGCTTTGTCAATCAATCCAGGTGTTATAGGAGGGAGAGCTATACTTTTTCCAATTTCCTAGTTTCCTTTTGGACCATATTCCTTGGGCTTGGTTTTCTGGGCCTTAAAACACATTAACCCAAATCTCAACTAACCCATAAGGCTAACCCAGTTATTGACCGGGGAAAATGAAATTTGGTATAGTCGGTTTTGGGTTGATAATTTTTGACATGACTTGACAATACGACTCGAACTCGGAAAGGCTATAATAAGGGGTTGTGGTGAGGGGGTGGTGGGAGAGGTTCAATCCCACTATCTAATAAGAGAGAGAAAATATTGAACTTGAACTTTTATAATAATTGGATGGTTGAATTGAACCCTTACCAAAATCTCCCTTATTATAGAAGCTCCCACTCGAACTCAACACGAAAGTAGTTGATTTCGGGTTGATTATTGTTTGACAAGTATACTATGGCATAACGTAGAATTTTATAGTAAAGACCTTATAAAGGCCCTTAGATGAGGCACTATCTCTTACCCATTAGATTAAATTGGTTAGCCATTAGATCACATTGGTTAGTTTGATCCAACTGTCAAGAGATAGAGCTTCATCTAAGGGCCTTATAGCATAACTCACTAAACACAAACAATAAACATGTCATTTTAGTGTCAAATTGTTCTTTTTTCTTTCTTTTTATTTTTTGCAAAACAGAGAAGTATTTCATTGATAAATAGAGCAATTACAGAGAATTGATGAACAATATAGCCCACCATACATAAGGCAGGGAGGGTTCTTGCTATCTGTAAACCTATAGACAGAGACAATGAAAAATATCCATTACAAGCCAATGAGGATAACAAATACGCATCCTAGCCAACTATCTCACTTGGAGTTGAAGAAGAAAAGGACCCAAAAACCTTCATGCCCAATGCCAGAAGCAAACCAAGCCATCAATGAACTCTGTAATACATTGGAGAAGAAAGCATCAACAAGTGAATGGCAATGACCGCTCAGCATCCACCAGAACATTTCGTAAAATGTCACCGATATTCTCCATATCCCTACATGATTTGCAAGCACCAATTGATAGAAAAGGCCCCCAATCAAGCAAATCCACCTCTTCTGCAAACAAATCTAAATATATCTAAAACCTAAAACCCAAAATTGTAAAAGTAAGCATATCAGGGGCAATAGGCACCAAATATATGAAGATTGATCATAAAACCAGCCGCACAGACTGGTATAAATCCCAAAAAATTGGGTAAAAGACAAAACCTTGCAAGATTGCAAGGAGGCAAAAACCTAGCACTAAAAGGATAAAGGGAAAATGACGCAGCGTGACAATTAATCGGCTAAAACTTTAGCCTAAAACATGTAACTCTAGAATCCACCAGAAAATATGAGAGAACCTCATGTTTATTTGATAAACTGGAATAACAAAACATAACATTAACCACGGGTAAAGTATGTTTAAATATTCCTAGGAACCCTATGAATAACAAAGGAATTGAAATAGGAAAATAACTAAGTTTTCAAAAACTGTAAAAACTTTATAACTGAATTTCGGGCTAGTAAACGCACGATGTTCTCTTCGAATTGATGGGTCATGGGCCCAATTCTGAGCTCAGAGCCCAAATTTGCAGCTTAGCCTATTTGCCTTTGAGCGCGAGTCGCTCCAGCTCCTCTTTACACTACTACAAAAAAGCAAAAAGACGACGGTAAATCACCGTCGTGTATTTGGTTTTTCAATGGTCGTGGAATCCACCGTCATCTTTTCCCTCATAAACCACGACGCTAAATAACCGTCGTTGTTAAACAATACAACGTCATCAAAAAATACAAAACGACGTCTTTGTACTGCAAAAGATCTAAAAAAAGCAATCGATGATGATAATAGACGACCAATTCTCTAAAAAGACCGTCGTTAAAAAGGGAAAATATGACACATATTAAGAGAACAAGGCCGCAAGATAGACATACAACGACGACAATAAAAATACGCCGACGTTAAATATAATTTTCACGACAATAAAAAATATGACGTCTTTAAATACATTAGAAGACGACGTTATTGATACCTACTACGTCGCACATATAAACACAACCGTCGTACAATTAATTTTCCACTTCGATTTTTTGATAAAAGATGACGTGGAAATAGTTGTCAGTGTCATTATTTACGACGTATGTGTTTCTATAGTAGACGTTGAAAAACTAAACAACGTCAGTTACAAATATATGAGAGTCGTATTAAAAAATTTATACGTCCTATTTTCAGAAACAAACAACGACCATAAATATTAGACGTTGTTAAATACAACAACGTCGGAAAACAATAAAAACAGACGTGTTTAGTCTGCTAAAGTTCTACAACGTCTCTTATTTACAAAAAACCGTCGTGAAATAAATTTTCCACTTCGATTTTTCTAAAAAAGATGACGTGGAAATAGTTGTCAGTGTCATTATTTACGACGTATACATTTATATAGTCGACGTTGTATTTATATGTATTCATTACTCACGACGCACTTAATAATATAGACGACGTTGAACGTCTAAACAACGTCGGTTCCAAATAAATGAGAGCCGTATTACAGAACATATAGACGGCGTAGATTATGATGGGAGCCGTATTACAAATAACGTCGTTTAATTGTTATTAGACGGCGGTTATAATGAATTTCCGTCGGAATTAATTTCGTTCCTCTTCGTTTATAAAAGAACTTGCGACGTGGAAAATGTATGATGACGTCGTATTTTTTAACGTTCAGATTACATATCTCGTTTTTTAGACGTCGGTATTATGGGATTGGAGTCGTGTTATTTTGAATTACATGGCGGTTCTTTATCCTTCACCGACGTGATATCCTGAATAATTGCTTCACAATAGCGTCGTGGTTCTTCATTGTTACGTTGCTTTAAGACGTCGGTAAATATGCTGAATAACTGATTCACAATAACGTCGTGTTTTATTTGAACGTAGAAAGTGAAGAAATCACATTACAATATATTACAAAATTAATGTCATACACTGCCAATTACATAAGCATCATTCAATCCATATATCTTCACACCCATCTCGAATATTTTGACCGCCTAACTCACCTACCAGTTCATCAAATGTGTCAACATTTGGCATCCCTCTAGTAAATGGCTCACACTCAATTATCACATCACCTAATACTTCATCACCAATAACATCATTATATTCTCTACTAGGCATTGATAACACTACCGACCAACCACGATGCATCGGGTCGTCAACAAAAAATATTTGTTTGACTTGAGAAGCCAAAACAAATTGGTCATTCCTATGTCCAATTTTACTCAAATCTACAAGGGTAAATCCAAGTTCGTCGACTACAAGACCAGAACTATCTATCCAATCACACCTAAAGACTGGGATTGTAAACTTTTGGTAGTCAAGGTCCCAAATTTCTTGAATGACACCATAGAAACCCATATTTGAGAGAATTGGGTTTTTATCCTTGGCACTAGCAACTTGCATGGTATGTGCAAGTAAATAAACTCCACTATTTTGAGTTGTCCGCACATCATCTTGTGCCTTGATATTGAATTTAATACCTTTAATAAGATAGCTCCTATATAATGGCACTGACATGTTTGGACCAGCTGCTAGCCACCTTAAATTTTCTGATACGCCATGATTGTCTTCCTCAACTTCACTTTGAACCTGCAAATTAATCATATCTTAATTCATCCTAACATATAAATAAGAAGAAAATTAAAAGAGAAATACGTTATTCAACAACATATACCTTGAAGCGTAGCCATTGAATGAAAGTGCTATTGTGCTTATCCTGCAGCCACTTTGTTCTCTTTCTAAATTTTGGATAAGCAGTCTTGATGTGGATCATATGTTGCCTACATGACACGAAAAATTCAAGCATTACGGTCCCAAATATATAAGATAAACATAAGAAATAATTTTAAATGGAAACTTAAAGAATAAAACTCATACGTACTCGATATAAGGTAGGACTTCCTCCGTATTCTCCAAGACATATAGATGTGCTTGATTCAACAGGTCCTGATCAACTACGCTCACTGTGCAACCTGATAATGGCTTTGAAACTCCCATCTTTTGGCTTGAAGGCACTCCAACTGTACTAACATCAGATAAATGCTGAGTACAAAACTCTACCGCTTCTTCAGCTATATACCGCTCAGCAATGCAACCTTCGGGACGAGTACGATTCTGAACATACCCCTTCAGCACTTTCATATATCTTTCAAACGGATACATCCACCTAAAATATACTGGCCCACATAGACGAACTTCTCTGACAAGATGTACTACTAGATGAACCATGATATCAAAGAATGAAGGGGGAAAGTACTTCTCAAGCAAACACAGAGTAACTACTACATCTTCTTCCAACTTATCTAGCTTGGAAACATCAACAGTCTTTGCACATATAGCATTGAAGAAGAAGCACAAACGAGTTATTGCATACCTTGCAGGCTTCTCCAAAACAGAACGAATTGCCACAGGGAGCAATTGTTGCATTAAGGTATGACAATCATGTGATTTAAGGCCAAGAAGTCTTGAATCTTGTACAGATACAAGATTTTTAATATTTGAAGAATAACCTTCAGGGACCTTCATACCATAGAAAGAATTGCAAACCTCTCTCTTCTCTGCTCTTGACAAATTCCAAGGCCCAGGAGGCAAACGAGTACGTCTTTCTCCATACTCGGGTTGCAAATCAGTTTTGACCCCCATGTTCAATAAATCTAATCGAGCAGCAATCCCATCTTTATTTTTTCCAGGGATCTCCAGCAATGTACCAATGATACTATCGCAAACATTCTTCTCAATGTGCATAACATCTAGGGCATGCCTCACAGGAAGGTATTTCCAATACTCGAGATCAAAGAATATTGATTTCTTCTTCCAACAAACTCTGTCACCATTTTCAACCATATGCAGCACTTCTTCTCCGGTTAATGGTTCTGGAGGTATGCCATATTCAGGTTTCCCATTAAAAGCTGCACGTTGCCTCCTATATGGATGATTGATTGGTAACCATTTTCTATGCCCAATGTAACAAATTTTGTGGCCATTTTTCAACCTGTGACTAGGTGTATCATCGCCGCATATTGGACAAGCTTTATATCCTTTAACAACACAACCAGATAAGTTTCCATAGGCGGGGAAATCATTAATTGTCCACATTAATGCAGCTCTGAGTGTAAAGTATTCTCCATTATGTGCATCATACACTCCTCTAATCCCAACCCACAAGGATTTTAAATCATCAATCAAAGGCTCCAAGTAGACGTCTATATCATAATCGGGTAGTTAAGACCGAAGTCAATAAGGTTAACA